>NC_133340.1:23217292-23474792 GCF_030506205.2 Paramisgurnus dabryanus | reverse complement strand
ACAATTTTTTTAACATTGATACATTTTCTCAAGTAATTATCACAGCCAGACACACAGACAAAATGTGCTTGTCAACTCAGATAATACTGTCTCCTCAGATAATAAACAGATAGACTGTGGCTGTATCGATTCAACTCTGACTTGACTAATAGCCGGCCTGCTTTTTAGTACAGAGTAGAGAGCTGTTCCAGTCCCTGGCTTTATACTGGATTTCTCTTAGTGTTAATGAGCTTACATGTCACCAATCGCTACTCGCTATCTGTCTCGCCCACTGTCTCGAGGGTCCACGTTCCACCCAGTGCGCCAACCACTACCCGAGGAAATAGCAGTGTGTAAATACAGCCGTGATTACAAGTTTCCTCCCCAGAAACAGATCTGAGGTCAGCTTAAGCGTTATGCGTGCAATTCAACAAAATCAAAGCCTGATCGTTCATGCAGAGCGGGTTTTATCTCAACTGGCTCTTTGAAACTCCTTGCTGCATGGGCCACTAAATAACCGATTGCTTATAGATGAGTCTGGTTGAATGAACTATTATGGACACTTCTCACTTTTCAACTTTGACAGCTTAACTCATGAATATGAATTATGTTACAGTATGCACAAATAGTTTTAATCTTTTGCTAAAAACAGTCAATGTGATGTATCGATCTGAAGACCAGTTCTGATTTAAAGTGTTTGAACTTTCAGTGCGGATATGTTTCCATCAATACACAACATATCGATCGCTGGCCCATAATTTGCATGGTTTTCTCTCACAAATATGGCTTTGTTGTTTGGCTCGAGACGTTTATTAACCCACAGAGATTTTTCATATTTCATAACTCCTGTTTCTATTTGCAGTAGCATACGTCTGAGAGTGCCCGCTGTGTTTGCAGACGTCTGCTGACTCATTTACGGCTCTCGAGAGCTCACTCTCCGGTCCTTTTTCTCTTTGCAGGGAACAAGAGAGCTTCTATTTCTCGGTGGGGGGAGTTTCCCACCTGATTGGCCCGTTTTCTGCGAATCCTTCATCAAGCTCAGCGTATACGATGTGAAGGAAAGCTGCGAGCAGCAGGTTAGTAAGGAGGCTTCTCTTTGCATTTGTGTTTTGAAGGACATCCTTCACTCGGTTAGATGTGTTTGACAATGTCCCAGATGGCACACTTTTAAGACTTAGTGAGCTCTTCCCTGCTGCCTACGTAAGGAGATGCCTTTCATGTCAGCATGCTACCTAAAATTCTTTTTTTCAGTATTTGTTGTAGTTATTGTTTGTTTACAGTGGACATTTTTGTGATAGAATTTCTTTGGACTTTGCTTTATTGTAACACTCGTATGTTTTGTATGATTCACATCATACGCAGGCATACTTGCGTTTACGGATTGGTTGAGGGCACCATTTGTGTGAGGGCCTTTGCCGCTAGTGTTGCCAAGTCTGCTGTTTTGCCACGAAATTGGGCTCCTGTTGCCACCGGCTGGTTTTCATGTGTGTGAGTTGAAGCGACCCCAATAAACTGATATTTAGCCTCTGGAATGCAAATTTTAGCAGATGAACCCTGATTTTACCACAGAAACATATTTTTTTTTACTGTAGGTCTCTCCCCTTGACATACGGTTGGGCTAATTTTGAGTCAAATCTGTTTGTAACGCACTACAGGTGAAAACTCCAGATTTGTTGTAGATAGGATCAGTTTGTGTGGCCTGTTCAGAGAGGTTAAGGTGAACTTCTTCTTGCTGAATTGTGAAGTTTGTCATTGAATCTTCAACATTTCGAATCTGCGCTCTGATCTTAATGAATATGTTTATGTGTCACAGTTGGCAGTGAATAATTCATGTGGATATTTGCTTATGGATGGAGCTAAGAATCGGAACAATGCTTCCCTAATGTATTGTATATTACCGTACAGTGTGTAGTCATTGGATTCACAATGCAATGCGGGTGTGATGCATTTATAATTATGTTGCAATGAGGGTGTTAAAATCATTTTGCACCATGTTTATACTCATGAATGAGCATTAATCTAGAGTCTTTGGGATCGATAGCACCAAACACAATAGTTTCTGATTGCTGTGACCTGATCATGAAGTCAGGCTTAACTTGTTAACTTTCTTAAAAACCCACTCAAGTGCTTTGAAATGTGCAGATTTGTTTAATGCATAGATTTAATTTTTACTCATTTTTGCAGAAAGTTATTTCAATAGGGAAGAAGTGTAAAAAAAGAATAAGGAAACTACTGTATATTTATCATACCCAATTCCTTTTTAAATGAAAGATTTATTTTTGGCTTTCATTTAAAAGTTAAATACAATATAAAGATTTATTGATACATCCTTTGATTATGACCTCATTTAAAAGTGGAGTGTTTATGAAGGACAAATTTTTTACATTTTTGATAAATAATTTAATTATGTTAGGCAAACACTTTATCCACAGGCGTAAGTATTTTAAAGGTTAAACCCCATTTCACTGGATGGAGGAATGATTTATTTGTAAAATCCCTTTAATGGAGACTTCTTTCTGTGTATATATGTTGTTAGATTAAGACCCCCCCCCCCTTTTTAGGAAGTTAGGGCATATATTGAATGGCTCCTCTCTTTTTAAAATGTCAGTAGACAGTTTCAGCAGTCACAACATAAACAAACTTTCGTAGAAAACATGTAACTTCCGGTAAACTCCGCTAAGAATCAATAACAACAAAGTCCATTTAAGTAGTTACTTTTATAACAAGCAAAATAAACAACACGTAGATTACTTAGGACGAGGCATTTTCTTTAAGAGTTCAGTTTCAGCAACTTGTCAGACCATTAAACAAACTGCGTCACCACACATGTGTCCGATGAAACTGTCTATACACTGTAAAAAACTCAATTGGTAAAACCTAAAAAAATTTTGTTTTATAAACTTTAAAATTACTTTAAATGGTAGCACCTAAAATTTTAAATAATATTTATATACTTTTTTAAAGTTGATCTAACTTTTACTTTTTACAGCATAGTGTTCAGTTAACCTCATAGTCTGAAAGCCGATAAGAAGCTGATGTGCGGAATAATGTCATAAAAATCATTCATGCCTACTGGTTAAAGTGATAGACTGTACGTTTTTATTGTTTATATCATCTAATTAAAAAAAAATTTAATACTAATTTAAAGCTTACATATTTATACAAAAAACTAAAAATATTTCATTTTAACTTTAAAGTTTTTAAATCTCTTTTTTAAATAAATAAATTAATTAATTAAATATAGAATAAATGGCTAGAGAAAATAAGTACAATTTAGTTTTTTTTTTTTCATAGTACCCTCAATGTGCCCAACTTCTGAGTTTAAAATGAAACCCAATATATTAAGAATGTAACTTAACTTTACTGCAGTAATGACCCTACTGCACCTTTTGCAAGAAGACAATATTCCCACGAAGTTGAAATACCAAAAATACTTCATTTATTTACACTAGGGTAAATTTCTGAACCGCCAGCGTGGGACTGAACTCAGAACTGTGCACTGCTGTGAGTTTACCCAAGAGATCGCTGTTTATATATAGTGCCTTATCTAAAGATTTAAAGATCTCAGTCGGACATGTTTAATTTCACTTTATATCTGAAATAGTATGAATGAAGGCTCTGGATTTCCATGTTTTTAAAGTAAAGACTTTAATTTATGAATGTTGAAGGTCTGTTCATCATTCTTTATAAAAATCTTGGGGGTTTTCTAGCGTTTTTCACAGTTGGATATTGGAGCAGCTGTTTGATTCAAGATTAATTCTTGTTTATCTCTGCAAGTTGTAAATCAGAGTTCACAGATTTTACATCATTTACACAGTAACAACAATAAGCTTAAACTAAATCATTATGTATTAGAATGTATTAATGTCATCATGATTCATGGTTAACATGACAGGCTTCATTAAAAAAATGTCAATTTAATAAATGCACAAACAACCGCAGATGAAAGATTTACAATCTGTCTAGTTTAAGTGTTTGTTTTTCAAATGTCAAATGAATTTCAATGGCTTCAGAATTTGAAAAGCCAATGAGTGCACAAAATTATTGGATGCCTATCAAAAATCAGCTTTTTATAGAAACCTGTTTACATGCAAATCAGTAAACCAGCTATGCAGAAAACTGTGTTTACACAGGATTTGGAGATTTGTCAGGTTTCTCGCAAACAGCGACGTCATCGCCTATAGTACGTCTAGTCATCCACATCTTTTTATCCTTTAATTTTTTTATTGAATTCTTTGTCATGCCATTGATTTGAAATTTTGTGCACCTTTTATGTGCAGTTTAATGTCTCCATTTAGCATTGTTATTTCTCTGCCGTTGTCACCTGTGACCCATCAGCCCTGTAGTGTCCTCTCGAATCTCTGACTCATGACATTATGTCTCGTGTTCAACAGCGTGAGAAATTATACATAGAATAATGTACAGTAAATTACGCTGTAATGCGCTGCAAAGAGCATGGTGGAGATTTAAGCTTGTTTGTGTGTGAGAGAGGGAATAATTAAAGTAAATACACGGCCACTGCAGATAAGAGTTCTCATACTTTAAAGCACTTATGTAGCGGATTTGTGCGGCACTTTGAGTGACAAACTAATAGCGAAGCTGCAAGTTGCTGTCAGGAGAAAGTAATTATCTACTGTCCACTGCACTAGAGAACATGTCATAACTGTCGCAGGAAACACCGCAGCTAATCAAGCCATGCATGATTTTAGGTCACAGGAGCTACAGAACCAGATCCTGGAAGAGGTTTTTTATCAGTTAGTCTTTCTAAAGCGACTCTTTAATTTAATTGCCATCATGCACAGAGCTGCACACGTGTGCAAAGGTTTCATACAGCATTATTCTGTTACAGTACAGTGTTAAGGTTAACAGGGTTAAATATAAAGAATTTGCTTCCAGTAAAGGATAAATGTGTTTGTAAGGTGCTTTTTTCTGTACATTTTTGTTTTACACATTATTGTATTTACAGATGCAGAGGGTTTTAAGGCTGCAACTAATGATTATTTTCATTATCCATTAAACAGGCGATTATTTTTTGATTAATCAACTGAATGAGTGATTATTTTTTATTAATCGACTGATTGAGTGATAATTTTTTATTAATCGACTGAATGAGCTATTTTTTATTTATCGGATGATTGAGTGATTATTTTTTCGATTAATCGACTGATTGAGTGATTATTTGTTATTAATCGACTGAATGAGCTATTTTCTATTTATCGCTGATTGGGTGATTATTTCTCGAATAATCGACTGATTGAGTGTTTTTTTATTAATCGACTGAATGAGCTTTATTTATTAATCGACTGATTGAGTGATTATTTTTTGATTAATCAACTGAATGAGTGATTATTTTTTATTAATCGACTGATTGAGTGATAATTTTTTATTAATCGACTGAATGAGCTATTTTTTATTTATCGGATTATTGAGTGATTATTTTTTCGATTAATCGACTGATTGAGGGATTATTTGTTATTAATCGACTGAATGAGCTATTTTTTATTTATCGCTGATTGGGTGATTATTTCTTGATTAATCGACTGATTGAGTGTTTTTTTATTAATCGACTGAATGAGCTTTTTTATTAATCAACTGATTGAGTGATTATTTTTCGATTAATCAACTGATTGAGCGATTAATTTTAGATCAAGCAACTAATCATATAAAAACCTTAATAAGGCACTAAATTAGGGTATTCATCTGTAGAAGTGTACTTTCAAAAGTGCAAAAGCCACACACTACTAAGGTTTACTAATATAATCTGTTTGATTTTTATATTTTAAGCCATAAATAAAAAAGTGTGTGCAGCTTTTAAATAGTACCACATTTTTTAATGTCAAAATATAAATAAAAAAAGCATTGAGTTGTAATCTACAGGGATGTCCTGGTGAGGAAATTTTGCCACAGATGAATAAACAAATTTTAATCTTCAACTTTAGACCTTAATGTGGAGGTTTCCCAGACAGAGATTAACTGAAGCCAGGACTAGGCCTCAGTTTAATTGGGGAATATAACTAGTTTTAACAAAAATGCCTTATTAAAAAACATTACTTGTGTGCATTTTGAGGGAAAACAAAGGGCACTGATGTATTTGAAGATATATCAGTGCAAGTTGTTTTCAGTTTGGACAGCCCTTACATTTATTTTAGTCTAGGACTAGTCTAATCCCTGTCCAGGAAACCGCCCCAATGAGTATTAACATTATTAATTATTAATAAAATAAATTTGCCATATGATATGAAAGTGATATACGTGCCTTGTTACCGTAATAAAAAAACTGGATTTCCCTCTTACTTTAAAACAGATGCTTAGTTTGTGGTTCAATAATATTTTCATGAAAACCCAACAACAGTTAAATAAATTCAAACATACTTTTATTAAAAAACAAAATGAAACCTTTATTAACCAGCGTTCGTCATTGTTCTGTCAGGGTTGCCAGATCTGCGTTACAATTAGTGCTGCAAACGCGCATATAAATTATGAAACAGGACTTGGCTGTTTTGTGTCTGAAACTTAATAAGCATCTTTTTACACGTATGAAAAGGTGGAGGCGGAGACAAATGTGCATATTCATACACGTATGCTAAATGAGAAAAATACATTACGATTTAAAAAAAGTACATATGCTATTATCATGTTAAAAAAAGATGAGTTTTAAGTGATAAAATGATTGAAGACTTTAACTTTTGACTGGTGGTATATATCATAAGTATATATTTATGCAGTTTGTACTTGATAATGAGATTATTAGGCTATTTGCCAGGTGATCACACCACCAACACCCAATCTTTTCCTAATCTAACCAGTGATGTGATCTGTCCAATCAGAGCTCATTTATTTCTTTGGCATCCCAGAGGCTCTGCAGATCATATTTCATCATTCTTTTTGAAAATGATGTCATCATAATGTCAGATAAAGATGGAAGCTGATGCTCATACTCATATATGCCCTGAAGGACAAGACATCTTTAATCCAGTTAGAAACGCAGATCAAAGCTGTACAGAGAGATAAAGAAACTGCGAGATAAAGATGAAACAAGCACTAGGGCTGGGCGATATGACCAAAAAAATTATCGAGAAAATGTTTTCCATATCAGTCGATATCGATAATTATCATGATAAATAACAAATCTTTACTCCTGTCAAATTTAAAGGCAGATTTTTGCTCCTGAATGAAAATTGTAAAAAACAGACAGTTAATAATGGTTTTAAACTACTTTTTATTCAGAACATGACAAATACAAATACTAAAATCTTGTTTTAATGCATCTTTATTAAATGTAAATCTATTTGTTATGAAATCAACACATTTCTGATACAAAAGCAGCAGACTACTGTCACTTTAAGACCCAAGACAGACTGCTTTAAGTTTCAATATACTGAGTAACAGCTGTTTATGTTCACTTAAACAAGAAAGAAAACTTAGTTCAGTGATCACGCGTGTGTTATACATATACGAGCTATACACGCTGATAAATGGATGTCAAGAGTGTCACGTTGCTGTGGAAGCGCACATACCCAAACACTATATTCACTGCAGTGGTGGATCTGCTGCTTTTCCTCAGTTTCCTGAATTTGTGAATGTCCTGTAAATATACTTTTAAAGCTGTGCGGACGTGTGCGTGCGCAAGGCGGACGCTGAATGAAAGTACAGTATACTGCACGCACCTGTGTCTGCTGTGTTTGACGAACCCTGTTTGCGCGTCCAACATTACACACAAGAAAATGTTTCCGCGCATTTGGATTTCGTGATTCCGTCCGCGTTATCCGCATCGCGAAAATCATAGGTCTCTACTAATAAATGAATAACTTGCCTCATCTTCCACTCCTTCAAGTCTAACTGACAGTGTGATTGTAAACCAAGAGCGCGTGCCGCATCCGGAAGTGCTCGCGCAACATTACGCACAGTGCAAACATTATCGATCACTTATCGAACTTCCCTTATCGTTTTATCGGAAAAGTTTATATCGGTAAAATTATCGTTATCGAATTATCGCCCAGCACTAACAAGCACACATCTACAGTACACATTCACACATTTATATATGCACATTCACATCTATGGTATCTCGACAGTTGCTTCTACTAACCAGTAATGAGTGTAAAAAAAATCAGATTTTTTGGCAAAAACTATGAGTACATGTCTCCTTAAAAGTTTCAGAAAAATCGCCCCAATTTGAGAACCCCTGCTCAAGGCTGTTTCTGTATAACAGTTGCCATGCGAGTTCACTTTCTTATTTCCCGGGCTAGAGTCTCACGCGTACTGTTTTCAGATCAGTTGCACAGAGGCAGACAGAAACAGCAAGCTCTCGCAGTTCAATCCCAGCAGCTCCTCCGGTGTCAGCCTGTAATCTAATAGTATCCACATGAAGACCTTTCCAGCATTCTCTACATGGAAGAAATTCCCCATTTACACACCACTTGTGTATCACGCTGGTTTTTTGCACCTGCTTGTCTTGTGCAGGAAAAGTAAATCTGTGTTTTCTGACACTTCAAGATGGCATAGTGCCATGCCACATGACAGCGGGAAATCTTATTTGCATTGCTCTTATGGTTATTGTGTGTCCTTTGGTAACTTAGTGGCTAAAGCTTAGGGGCAAGTAAAACATTAGTTTTTGTGAAGTAGGTACAAAAACATATTTTACTAAAACATCGTTGACTGTCACATTCAAGGACTTATTACGAGTAATGATGTCGTTTTTGCATGAATACACTAAAAGTAGATATCACGCGCACATAATGCTGCGGCTTTTCTTCAGAACCGACAGGCAATCCGTCATATTTGGACCAGAGTGTTCCTTCTCTTTCACCTACATCAGGAGGTGACCCATGTGTTGTAGCTTTCGTCCCCCGTGAGGACTGTTTTCATTTCTGCAGGTCTGAAGTTGTTGCTTTCATTGTACGCGTTCAAGCAGAGAATGTCATATGAGAAACAGCCGGCTGAATACAGAGTGTGACACTGCGGATAGAATACTGTTATTTACCGCGGTAACATACTGCATGACATAATACTGGTTTGGCCATTATGGCAGGAGTCACAGCTACGGTTAAATGCTGTAACTTAGAAAAAATCTCAATTTAAAGAGCAAAGCTTAAAGGATTAGTTCACTTTAATAAAAAATACTCACCCCCATGTCCTCCAAGATGTTTGTCTTTTTTGTTCAGGCTAAAAAAAATTGTTTTTGTTTTTTTTGAGGAAAACATTCCAGGATTTTTTTTTTTTTTTGGTGGACTTTAGTGGACCTCAACAGTTTATAGTTTCAATGCAGCTTCAAAAGGCTCAATCACAAACGAGGCATAAGCGCTGTATCCAGTGAAACGATCATCATTTTCACACAAAAAGTACTTTTAAAATGTATCTTCACACGCCAGCGTGACCTTACGTATTATGTGATCACAACGAAAGGTCAAGCATGATGTAATCGAAACTACCGCTTCACAAGACTCCTCAATGTGGGTATTTTTCTTTAAAAAAATTTTTTTTTAGCAAAAAGCTAAAATAATTGCATTTTTGTTAGAGATCAGATTCAGAACGATCATCAAAACACACGGCATGTAAAATTTTTGCTTGTTTTTTTTATAAATTGGGTAAGTGGATTGTCGCGGTATTACAGATAACCATAAAAACCCATCAGGAAGTTGTTTTTGTCATGCAAATGTTTTTTCTTAATTGACAAGATAACTCGTTAATGTCTTTGTGTCAGTTTATTGTTTAAAGGGGCAATAAGTGGGATTTACCCCCATCTAGTGGTGAAATTGTATTTTGCATTCAAACGAACAGTGCTCTCTAGCGCCTCGCCTTTCCAAATGCGTGTTGCAACCAGTGTTGGGGGGTAACGCATTACAAGTAACGTGCATTACGTTATAATATTACTTTTCCTAAGTAACGAGTAAAGTAACACATTACTTTTTTAATGTACACATAAAATTTGAGTTACTTTTTTGCAATTACTGTTTTTATATTAATTAATTCGATTAAATAAATGATGTACTGAATTAAACTAAACGTAGTCACATTATGCACTCAATGCGTAAACACCTGTGTGGAAACAGTTTGAGTCAGAAACTGAGATGACAGGCCAGAGCTCAACATTTTTGTGATGAAATATGCAATTTCTGAATACAGAACTTTTCAGTCATCAAAAACACCCGCAAGGCCTGAAAGAAATTAAACCTTAGCCCAGAAAAAGTAACGCAAGAGTAACTAAAAAGTAAAGTAAGCATTACTTTCCATGAAAAGTAACTAAGCAACGCAATTAGTTTCTTTTTTTGGGAGTAACTTAATATTGTAATGCATTACTTTTAAAAGTAACTTTCCCCAACACTGGTTGCAACTACGGTAGTCGTTATGTAATCATTGATCTCCTTGTCCGTTTCAGCTGGTTCACAAGTTCTGAATGAAAACGCATTGTGGAAACAGGTTGGTAGGCTAGTACTTTTTGTCCCTCTCTGCTATTATAGTTTGTCAATACAGCGAAACTACATGGAAGCCTCCTTGGACTTACCTGTTCAATGTCAGCAAAGAGAAGAAATTCTAAGCTTACAAAGAAAAGTCAGATCACTGACAGAGGTCATTTGACACCAACAAGGACATATTTATGAATAAAGACATTGATTTTGATTAATAAAACACTTAAAACCCTACTTACTGTCCCTTTAAAATTTTCTGCAAGTGTGCGTTTCACGTATAATACACATGACCTTTCGACGTCATTAAGGAATACCTAAGGTTGTGCTGGCGCATCACACGGCTAGTGCAAGACAAAATGTTGTGTTTTTTTTTGCAAAAATGACAATCGTTTCACTAGATAAGACCCTTAAGGGCTCGTTATAGTTGTGCGTAGGTCTTGCAGCGTACCCACGACAGCGTACACTGTAAAAAAATTTCTGTAGAAATTACAGTATTACTGGGTAGCTGCCAGTAACTTACTGTAGATTTTACATTATGTTATTTACCGGCAACAGTTTGTTTAAAGTTTAATGAACATGAAAAATGTTCAGTCTTTATCTTCTACAGTAAGTTACTGGCAACCAGCTGCAAAATTACAGCAATTTTTTTACAATGTAGGTTCCACGTCGGTTTTTATTTATACTTTTGCGTCTTCATCCATGTCGACGTGCAAACACATTAGCAGACCGCTGGTAGGCAGTATCCACATCTGTAACCACAGTAGCAGTGCGGTCGTCACGAAGTAGCAGCTTGGCAAGTTAACCCACAAACGAAGAAGAAACAGCAACTTGTTGTGTATGATCTGAGAAGACCAGCAATGTTGGAAGTAAATAAACAGCGACTTTTGTTGCAGTTTGAGTTAAATCACTCCTAAACATGGCCCATCTTTGTTTTCACCGTCGCAAAAGGAAATACCTGCCTGATGGGAGGAGTTTAGTGGACCAATGACAGCGCTTGCGGTCCTCGTAGAACTGACGCGCTGTTAAAAATTTTACGAGGTGCACGTCAGGCTACGCAGAGCTACGCACACACAGATCGCCAATACACTATAGTATCGGAAGGACAGGCATTAGTTTCCTTATTTTATTTGCACATTTTTTATGAGAAGCAACTGTATTGGTGGACAAAACACAAACACCGCGATACTGTTTTGCAGCTGGCAACACTGTCCCGACCGCAACTTTCTTAAACATGATGCCTTTAATCCGTGCACGTCAAAATTACTTGCGTGCCAGGGAACGGAAAGAAAATTAACCCAAGAAAACCCAAACTAACCATATATGTTGGGCATTTCTTACATTTGATAGTTTTGTACTGGTTAAAATCACATATGGTGGGCACACGAGGAGTCTACCTCCCTCAGATTCTTTAGTCACGCTAAATCATAGCTATTTAAATGGAAAAGCGACTGCGTGTGATCTCTCCACAGATTAGCAACGGCCCGATGGCATCTGAGCTGGTTGAAGTTATATCTGACCCAACCTGTCAGAGATCCTTCAGAATCAAAGAGCTCCGATCAGTGAAGGGTCAATGAAACCAATTACAGCGGCTCTGACTGCCCAGACCGGCTTTGCTCGTGTGCGGTTCTTCGGCTCTGACCCTCGCGCAGGTGCTCTGCGCTGATAAAACTCTCCTGTCAATCGAAATGAAAAGCCATCTTTGCCTCCCTGCCACCCCTGCGCTCAGCTATTCTCCAATCATTCGTATTTTAAGGACGGAATGAGGTGCAAAGGGCTTTAATAAAAGAGCTAAAACCAAGAGTTGACAAGTGAGGGGTTTGTCCATTTCCAGCATAGGAGATAGACGGAGAGATTATTAAGATGTCTTTGAGGCACACGCAGCGTTGATTAGTTATTCACTCCAGCCAACACGCTGTAGTATCACAACAGCCCTCCAAACATGCAAACAGAATGACGGGCGTTTGTGAACGCGCATTAGCCGTAGCCATCTGCCGGAGCTGTTTCGCTCATTTGTTTATGCTAAATTTATGTTAATGCTCTGTCTTTCAAAAGATTCTCGCTGAAAACCATGCCACCGCGGTCGTCGGTTTCTCAGCAATGGACGTACTGAAGCATACAAGTGGAGAATAATTTTAGGTCCGTCATATTTTTCTGTCAGACCTTTCTGTCATTTGTTCATGAATGCTAAGCAAGTACTTTGTGTTTGTAACGTGAGTTCACTATACCATGTTTAAAAAAGTTATGTATATTATATTTCAACTGCATATGTAATCATGCTGCCTTGTAAAAAACTTTCCTAATTGTGAGGTAGCATCACATGCAAGAATCACATGAATCTCATTCACACAGCACTTTGGTCCCAGAAAATTTCTGTATAATTGGCAGAGAGACTTTGGTGTGAATGCAAACATGTCCCGTAAGTGTTCTGGGATTGCTTCTGTAAAGAGGACCTAGTAACAGTGCCGTAACATTCACGGAAAGTATGGCAGAATACAGCGGCTAATGGCGCTTTTCCATTGCATAGTACCCCACGGTTTGGTTTAGTTTGGGTCAGGTCAGCTTACTTTTGGGAGCTTTTCCATTGGGTTTAGTACGTGGTACTCAATACTTTTTTAGTACCACCACGGTCGGGGTTCCAAGCGGGCCGAGCTGTTACCAAACGTGACGTGAAAACACTGTAGATCGCTGATTGGTCTGAGAGAATCGTTACTCCCGGCGTCATGGCTATAATGTAAAAAATGTGCTTTACCTTCGTGCTACTGCGAGCTTGCGCTGTCTAACATGTTTTTATCTGTGCTCTGCTACAAGTTCCCAAACTCCCTTTTAGCGATGAAAAACATCCACAGGCTGAGAACCAGGAACACCATACAGTTTTTTTTCAGACTGGCAGTTTGTAGCGACACATTCGCAACGCAAGTGTGCATTATATGTGTATATGCAACTTAAATGAGGCTAAGTGGAGTGCGTCGACTGACGACGCCACCGGTGTTTGTACAGAAACTGTCATGTGATACAGAGGTAGTGATAAACGCGATGTGCAAACATCTTTGTGGTGGTCAATTTTGATTTTGTGGACTGAGAAATAAATGAATGAATGGGGATGTCTAGCATTCCAACAATGCTCTCACTTGTATGATACAGTAGCAGGCAGCGCAAATATAACGATACGCCTATAATCCCTCCAACTGCGAAGTGTTACTAAACTCGATGGAAAAGCTAACCAAGCCAAAGTGAGGTAAGGTGAGCTGACCCGACCTGACCCAAACCAAACCATGGGGTACTATGCAATGGAAAAGGGCCATGAGATTTACCGTACTAGTGAGTGTAGTAATAATGTAACGTATAGAAGAGGGTGCTAAATTAAGCCAATGTCAGTTGACTCCCCAGGGGTTGAAAAAACCTTAGGAGAAAAACCCTGTGGAAAAGTCCTAGGAGAGAAAAAACCCTTGGGAGATAGCCAGATATAGCTGATTCTAAAATAAACAACAAAATATGTTTGCAGTTACATATAAACAGGGTCGAAAGTAACAATGCGCTACTTATGTTTAAAGTGAAATGATAATAAAATCGTTTTACATTTGTTCAAAATTACACCTGGTATTGATAGACCACACTTGTGAGTTGACCACAGCAAAAATAATCTCTGTCTACAACATTTACATTTTTCTGAAAAATGTTTTTTCGTTCCAGCTCTCCCCTACTTTAGTATTGCACATCGGCCTAAATGTTGATTTTTGTACAACAATGTACGTAACATCTTGCTTAAAATGAGCCACCAAAGCTATGCAGACAATTTCATCTATTTTTTACGTTGTATGTTTAATGTTAATCTTTCCCCAAGCGCAAACTTTATACATACAGTAAAAATGTCCTCATGAATGTGTAGAGGTGAAAAGTGATGCATTCGGTTGTTAATTCAGCTCAATTGTAAACGGCCGCAGAGTTTTACAAAGCGGTGGATATTAACAACGATTTGGATGTCTGCTTCTTGATTTTATAGTGGTAGAGAGTGGCAGGGCTCCAGACTGAGAGGGAACTTGGCCGAGTGGTTGTTAGACAAATGTGGCAGTCACTAAAATCAGGCGGCTGGTGAATTTTTTTTATGTGCAAATGGGAGCCGTGGGGCGGAATCTCTGACAGCTGTTTTTTAACGCCGTGTGAAGTCTATCAGTTATAAGTGCCGTGGCGCAGATACGAGGCTTGTGGGGAAAATGCACTTGGATGTGGCAATTCAAGAAGCCCTCAAAGCAGCACGCTGGAGTCATGGTGATCTCGTATCCTGCGGTGCATGAAAATGGTACGGTATAAAAACAAATGTGAATGCAAAGAGTCCTGAATAAGTTACTTTGAGCATGATGTTAGCAAAGTAGGCAAAATATTCATGCAGACCCTCTAAAGAGGTGAGGTGGTACCGTATAGCCAAACCGCAAAATCTTTATACATACTCTTTCTTAAGGGGAGCTCTTAAGCAATTTTACAAGCACCCCTCCCTTTCCTTCGTAATCCCCTTAAGATGGGATTTGTCTGGATCAATTTTGTAATGCATTTTTCATTTTGAAATGTAATTAGGATGGTGTCTCATCGACCTTTCCCCCACCCGTTGATCGCCAGTTCTTACGGTATCACCTGTATGTGCTCGCACGTTTGTAATGCTGGGTCACGGGTAAATTCAATAGTTGGCTAATCTAAGTGTTTTCTTAATATCCAAGGAATCTGATTCTTTGGGAAACGAAATTCTTTCAAAGGAATTCCGATCACTTCTTTCTGTGGTTTCTGTGCAGCTGTTTGTGAATTGGAAAACAGTGCAATTACTTGTGTTCAATCATCTGTGATTTCATCATTTTATACATAACCTTTTCTCTGAATAATTAAAATAAAATACAAAACAGAATTGGCAATGGGAGTCTGTTTGTGTGAGAACAAAGAAACCAAGTCTTAAGTTTTGTAATATCTAAAATAACACATAATAATGTCTCTAAACTACACAGGGTCATAAGAGGAATTGCTTGTCTGCCATATCTACAGTATGAACAGCTGGAATTCGGAAATCTATGACGTCAAAGTAGAATTGAAGCACCGCCCCATAGCCAAATACAAGGACCACTTTTGTAGCCCCGCCCACAGCTTCGCGTGACACACGTGTGTCTCAACAAGTAAATATGTCTTTAAAGATTGACAAATGTAACCAAAATGACTTTTAAATACATTTTTTCTGAGAGACTTTTATTTTGACGCGGTGATCTGTTATGATAGACTGGAAACGCATTTTCGGTTGTGGAAGAACCGCGGGGGAACAACACAGAAGCTAAAAACTTTAATTCGGAGGCTTGGAACATAACATTACATGCGTGGAAAAAGTTTGCTTTTTAAGAAGTTCCAGCTCGTGTGGGGAGTGTTTGTTAACTTTGTGTACACGGATTTATTTGGAAAGAAGTCGATGCTGGATTTGCAGAGAGACTGTGATTAAAAGCACCACTTATATTGGATCTGACAACAATGACACAGCAGTATACACAGTAAGACATTTTACTTTATTTGAGTTACTGCGTTTCACTATTGCTTTGTTAGAAGAGATTGCTTGATATGTCCTGTTGTAACATCCGTGTCTAAACACGTATGTTTGACTGTTT
Source organism: Paramisgurnus dabryanus (assembly GCF_030506205.2). Classification (NCBI taxonomy): domain Eukaryota; kingdom Metazoa; phylum Chordata; class Actinopteri; order Cypriniformes; family Cobitidae; genus Paramisgurnus; species Paramisgurnus dabryanus. Next base: position 23,458,774 of record NC_133340.1, on the reverse strand, counting down.
TAATTTACTAAAAACATTAAACGATTAATAAAGGTACAACACTTAACAACACGACTGTAATTTAACGGTAGTAATATACAGTGTTATTTATAAAGAAGGATTTATCAGCCGCAGTTTAGATTCTGATGCCCGTTTACTGTGTTGTATACGGTAATTTAGGCGAGTTACGTTTGAAAGGTCAAACACTCAACAAAGCTTATTTTTTATCATATAACTGTGGTATTTAACATTACGTGAATGTAAAAGCAACTTCACAAGCACAATCTAATTATACAAAGTTATTGATAAGGATTTATTAGCCGCAGTTTAGATTCTGATGCGCGCTTACTGTGTTGTATACGGTAATTTAGTCACGTCGAGTTTTGTTTCTACTTTAATATACGTATTGTCATTTATGTGTATCATATTTAGCACCCAGAATCTTTTGTGGCTCAAACATATTTGTGTTCGGCTGCTATTTTTATCACATTAATGTTTTTAAAACATTTCCCCACATGTAATGACGGGGAATGAAGCTGTCCAATCATAGCAGTGGGTGTTTACGTCCAGGTCTTTAATGCGGCTCACCCCTTCAAACGAACCATTTCTCCAGAGAGCCACTAATCCATGTTACAAAATAGCCTATTACTTATTGTTTTTGATGTTTTTGAATGTAAAAACCACGCGGACATCAGAAGTAGACATCAGGCAACAGTATAAAACAATAAAATCGACAAATTCACTGCCCCTTTAATTGACGAGTTGACGCGTCAATGGCGGAGAAAGAGTTATAACTAGTGATGCACTGATGTATCGGCCCACCGATATGTATTATGTATTGGCGCACCACCGATATGTATCGGCCCACCACCGATATGTGTCGGCCGGTTTTTGAGGAATTTGAAACCATCGGCAATAGCTGAGGCAGATACCGATTGTTTATTGTTTAACTGTGTAAAGGCAATAGTTGCATTTCTGTTGCATAATCCAGCATTTAAAAAAATCATCAAAATAATTAAATACTGAACATGGATCTATTTAACATTCAACTGACCAACATGATAAGAGACAGAGAGGCACAAAGTAAGATATAATTTTTTGCAATTTTTGGTCTTTTTCCCATCGCACGTCTGACAAACTATAATTTGTATAGATTTTATTTTGGTTTGGGAAGTAAATAATTTGATGCAGAAATAAACTAGTTGATAGGCCAACTGTATAGTATTGCATTGAAGTGTTTAATATCGGCATCGGCAATGGTTGTCTGTTTAAATTGGTATCGCCCATCCCCAAATTCATATTGATGCATTTCTAGTTAAAGCCCAACTCAGACTAAGACCAGACTGAGTTATTGTAATTATAAATGGTGCGACTTACTTTGTTTAAACCCAGCTCAAGTCATTTTTAGTGATTTACTGTTTTCTACATAATATCATCCTATTCTATGACATTCTGTGAAAATATAACCTTGGTATCTTTAATATTGACTGAGTTAGGTCATGTGAAAGATTGAAATCAAACTTAGATGCTCTTCATCATTAGATTGAGACTTCAGCCTGGTTTTCACAGACAGGGTCACATAGAGTTAGATATAAATTATTAAAATCCCAATAGCAGACCACTAATGCACAGCTGCACAGTTACTTCAGGAAATGCACTTTGTCTTCAGTATGACACACCAGGTGTCAAAGCAAATGCTTACACGCACCAAAGCTAATAATATTCCAACAGATGACTCTGGGTCTTTGTCTTTACATACATGTAGGCACTATACATACAGGTTTGGTGTTTTAGATGTGTGCATCACTTAACTCATGTTTGATTTAAACCATTATGTAAATAGTAAAGGCGAGATATTAATAATATGTCATGCTGCTGATAGTCATTTTGAGCTGGTATTTACTGTGTCATTTTAAAGCGATTGAAAAACAGACTATGAAACAAGCATTGACTTTTCCCTTCTAAGCAGAATAGTCTCATCTGAATAGGACAATATTTTCAACTGAGCCACACATTTACAAACATTTCTTTAGTTGGACCTCTTGCATGTCAATGGTGCTGTTATGTTGATGGATGAAGTGTGTTTGTGATGCCTCTGACCATCTGCTTTATGTGTGTATGTACAGTATGCAATAATCTCATCCCTAAACTCATCAAAGTCTCTGAGTTAGCAGATGTCGACCAAATGTATTGATGCTGGTAGGCCTGTGATGAGATTATCAAGAGTGTGAATCATCAATGATTGAAAGAATCATCAAGAATCATCATGTCATTGTTATTCTTATCTACAGTACTCACCCCCCCAACCTGAATATAATACTTGACACTACCAAAAACAGGGTGCACTTATCAAGCTGCCTGATTAAAGGAAACCTGTACAGCACAATGTCTCTGTGAAACACACTGCCATCATTTAAGTGTTAGAGAGAGAAAGCGAGTGATGAATGAGATAAAAGCTCTTAAACTTTGAACTCTGAAAAGCACAAAACACTTTAGTTAACACTGTGTGTGAATTCAAAATGTATCAATTGAGTTGGACGGACAAACGGACAGACAGACAGACAGACAGACAGACAGACAGACAGACAGACAGACAGACAGACACAGAGACAGTCAGACATAGAGACAGACATACAAACAGAGAGACAAAGACAGACAAACAGATAGAGATAGACAGACAGACACAGACAGACAGACAAAAAGAGACAGACAGACATGGAGACAGACATGGAGACAGTCAAACATAGAGACAGACATGGAGACAGTCAAACATAGAGACAGACAGACAAACAGAGAGACAAAGACAGACAAACAGACAGAGATAGACAGACAGACAAACAGAAAGACAGACAGGCAGACAGACAAAAAGAGACAGACAGACATGGAGACAGACATAGAGACAGTCAGACAAACAGACAGACAGAGACAGACAAACAGACAGAGATAGACAGACAGACACAAACAGACAAACAGAAAGACAGACAGGCAGACAAAAAGAGACAGACAGACATGGAGACAGACATAGAGACAGACAGACAAACAGACAGACAGAAAGACAGAGAGAGACAAACAGACAGACAACGACAGACAGACACACACAGACAGAGAGACAGACGGACAGACATAGACAGACAGACACACACACAGACAGACAGACAGACATACAGAGACACACATGGAGACAGAAATAGAGACAGACAGACAGACAGACGGACAAAGACAGACAAACAGACAGAGATAGACAGACAGACACAAACAGACAAACAGACAGGCAGACAGACAAAAAGAGACAGACAGAGACAGTCAGACATGGAGACAGACAGACAAACAGACAGACAGAGACAGACAAACAGACAGAGATAGACAGACAGACACAAACAGACAAACAGAAAGACAGACAGGCAGACAAAAAGAGACAGACAGACATGGAGACAGACATAGAGACAGACAGACAAACAGACAGACAGAAAGACAGAGAGAGACAAACAGACAGACAACGACAGACAGACACACACAGACAGAGAGACAGACAGACAGACATAGACAGACAGACAGACAGACACACAGACACACACACACACACACACACACACACACACACACACACACACACACACACACACACACACACACACACAGACAGACATACAGACAGACATACAGAGACACACATGGAGACAGAAATACAGACAGACAGACAGACAGACAGACAGACAGACAGACAGACAGACAGACAGACAAAGACAGACAGATATGGAGACAGACATGGAGACAGTCAAACATAGAGACAGACAGACAGACATAGAGACAGACAGACAGACATGCATGCAGACAGACACAGAAAGACAGACAAACAGACAGACAGAAAGACAGACAGACATACATACAGAGACACACATGGAGACAGAAATAGAGACAGACAGAAAGACAGACGGACAAAGACAAACAGACATGGAGACAGACATGGAGACAGTCAAACATAGAAACAGACAGACAGACATAGAGACAGACAGACAGACAGACAGACAGACAGACAGACAGATACTGTGGATGGATGGATGAATCGGATGGATGGATGGATGGATACTGTAAATAGATGATAGATATTGTGGATGGATGGATGGATGGATGGATCGACAGGAAGGTAGATATACTGTGGATGGATTGATGGATGGATGGATACTGTAGATAGATGGATTAACAACTTCTGACCATTATAAAGCAGCTAACTGTAATATGTCATGTTTCTGTTAGCTTAATCCAACAGCTGTCTGTCTGATTTGCCAAGAGATGATTGCTGTGTTTTAAGAATACAAACACTACACCACTAAACATGCAAAGCTGTGTTTAACCACCCCACCTGATGAGAGACCTGCAGACAAACCCCTGCTACACCCAAACCTCCCATACAGTACATTATGTCCCCTGCTGATTTAAAGTTGTAGGTAAATCCCTTAGAAAGAGGCTGTCAGATTGGCCCTCTGTACCTGCGAGCCTGAGGTCTGAGAGTTCAATTTGATTAGCTTTTACCCAGCATGCCCCTGTCCTCCCAGTAAGTCCCAGTAAGGTTTGTATGTGGACTGAAGCTAAACCTGAATTGTGTAGCAAGACAGGCACACAGGAAGGCACATTCAAATATCTACATCTAATTACACGCCTCACTGGATTGTTTGATTGTGATTGGTCAATCCCGGCGTTCTGTGGTCAGATATTTCTGTATAATGACCGCTACGCCGTATAATTGACTATTGACCCGAGCACATGGTGTCATAATAATATAATACAATAAGTCGCTTCAATTTATTTGGAAAGTAGCTGTATAATAGGTAGAGTCATTATCATGCGGGTCATTATCGCAAAAATAAACCATTTTGGAGGGATGGGTTAGTCCTGTTATAACAACTGGTTAATTTTACATACAGTACATCTTCACTTTGGTAAAAAATCCCTTGGTGTGCTGTTTGTGCAAAGGGGAGGTACAAGACGAGCAATTTAGTTGCATTTTGCAATATAGTTCCTAAATGTATTTTGAGCTAGCAAAAAACATAAAACTGTAGTTTAAGTTTATTTAAAGGTGCCAAAGAATGCATTAAAATAATATGTTAAATTGTTCTCTGATATCTACATAGAAGGTATGTTACTTTATTAACTCATTCACCGCCAGCCATTTTTTTGAAAAGTTGCCCTCCAGCATTTTTGTGGTTTTCACAAAAGTTTCACAACATGCCTTTCATGAATTTTTTTTCTAAAAATATCTAAACATACAAATATATCAAATGAAAGAACAGACCCTTTGTTTTCAAACAATCAATAAACAAACAAACAAAATTAAAAAAAAAACTTTTATCCTATTAGGGCTGTCACTTTTGTGAAAAAATCATTTTCGATTTTTAATATACAAGTGTTCATTGAATCGATTGTAAAATCGATTTTCCATGTCTAAAAAAGACGTTTCCATTTTCAACGCCAAATAACAGACAAATGTAAAGAGAGCGCCTGAAACGCACAAGTCAGCAATATTTCTTGTTCATTGTCATTAAGTTTCGTGCAGAATAAAAAACAGCAACAGTAGTGCAACATTCTCTAAAAAAATATGCAGCGTGGACTGCTGCCATAAATGAAAAACATTACTGCAGGCTTCAACCGGCTGCTTTTATGATTTAGGCAATTCAAAACTTATTTTAAATAATGATTCGATTCATTTCAAACAAATGTTCAAAAATGAAACTTTAAATAGACTTACTTGAAGTTGAGAACATGCTGTGTATTTTTTTATTAAACGTAACCGAGACTTAAGCGGGACTAGGCAGGCATAATGAAATGCGCAAAAAGGCTAGGGCCATTACAAATTATTGGTCAGGAAAACAAGTCGATCAACATTTTAGGGGTCAAGAGCAGAGCGCTTTTCATTCACTATATGTCCATCTTTTGAGAAGACGCACTCCGACCGCACTGATGTCCCAGGGAAACTCGGGTACTTCGTTGCCAGCTGCGTATTTCGTACTGCCAATCTTCCATCACAAAAGCGGGTCGCTGTCAGCTCGCAAGGGTGGCTCCTTGTCATAACTCATCATCTCCTGTAAGGTCACAATTTCGACGCTCTCTCGTGTTGCACAGGTTTATTGACGTTGTCCTCCATTTTCTTTGCAAAACACTAGATGCAGCGATTGAAAGCGTGAAACTTTAGGTGCGTAAAATTGCTGGGTATTTTCTGTCTAGCTTTCGCACACATACTGCACTATCGGAATTCTTTATTTTCTTTTTCTGCTTGTTTGTGAGTTTTGTTACATCTATATTTTTAACTGTTTAATTCTTTTAAAATTAATAGTGTACATATTTGGTTAAAATCGATTGCCTATTTTCGTTTTCGAAACTTTTTTTGGTTGGTCCGATCGATTGTGCAATCGATTTTCGAACGAAAAGTGACAGCCCTATATCCTATCTATATTTTTTCTCTTCTTATAAACTCTTAATATCTGTATTTTTCTTTAAAAATATTTTTTATCAAAAAGCTGAAATAATTATAATATATTATAATATTTATAATAATTATATCATATATTATAATCATTTTGTGAAGGAATTTTGTTAGAAATCAGATTCAGAATGATTATCGAAACATACACAGAGTTTAAAATTAGTAAATAACGTTTTTGCTTCAGTTTTTTTTATAAATTGGGTAAGTGCATCTAGTGGATAATCACGGTATTGCAGATTAATACTGTATATAAATTCAAACACAAATTTTTTTATGCACGTTTTCTTTGAATTGACGAGATACCTCGTCAGTTGCAGGGAAAGAGTTAAGTGCAAAAATTATCCACAGACTTTTTACATGTCCATTTACAACCTTATAACTTATTTGAAAGGGTCATGAATAATAATGTTGAGCTCTGCTCTGATTGGCTGTTTCTTAGAGCAGCTTCTTTAGTAGCTCTGTGTGTGTGCAGACCTTATGTTTAAGCCTGTTTTAGATGAAGATACAGAATTTGAGGAATAATCAATTGTCTGTAGATTGTTAATGGGTGTTTCTGAGTGATACGTTTTTTTTGTTTTGCAAAACGTAACTGTAACATCAATAAAACTTCAGCCTATACGCTAGCATATAGCATTAACTAGCATACTATAGTGCTAATGCAAGAGTCACAACTTTGTTTTTAGCATTGTAACAACATTGTACTTAATTTAATGGGTAATTTAATGTTTGGGCGTACGTCACGACTGTAACATCACAGTCGGTGTAATGTTGAGATCTAGTGATCTTTTGCCTGCACAAGGTTTACATGAGGGGGAAACAATTGTATTTGAGGCTAATGATACATCATTACCATGTAAATGACTTTTAAATTTGCCTAGCTAAATACAGTTTCCATTCTACGTCACCTTTAAAGTAGCTTGAATCTGTAACGTTCGCCTCTTTTAGTTCAAACTTGAATTTAAATAGGCCACACCCCACCGGAATTTCATTTAAAATCCCACTTCTCATGAGTTGAAAAGCAGCCAATTTTTTAATTCATGCGCCTGACCCATCTGGAAGGAATAGAAAGTGAGGAGTTATGTTGAGGTGTGCGGCGTGCATGGACACGTTGTGGAATGACTCTGCTCTTCTTCCTGGCATTACCTATTACCTAATGCACGTTAACGCTCTGTTGTGTTTCAGTGTATGGGGATTTTTATTGACAAATCTGCTTTAGGAATAACACTGTAATTGTCGCTTGGATGTTCAAACAGGTATGTGGCTGATGATTCTGCTTTATATATTGTTTACTAGGAAACTATTAGAAACCTTATGGTATTACAGCAAAAGTAAACGCATTACAGTAACGTAAGAGTGTGTTTTTGTGCGATCTTTAAATTTCAGATAAACATGAACTAACTAAGATGTTGTGTTTATACACAAACATCAGTTCATGCTTGGTTGTGATGACATCAGGTTATTGAATAGTGTTTTGTTCACAGTTTTGTTGTCTGAGGTCAGGGATGTTTGTCAGTGTAGTCATTTCATATCTTGCTATATGACTGTATATGTGAAAGTTGCTTTTAGTTTAACTGTTTCTTTTGCTTAGTTGCCCGAGCAAAAATGCAAACAGAGCTAAGGTCATGGGTTGACAGGAAGCACACAAACCGCATGCATATATATACTTAAAGCAATACTCCAGCCAAGTATCAAAATTACGCCGTAATGTATTCACCCTCAAGCAATCTGAGATATATATGTCCATCATTTTTAGGCAAACACATTTGGAGTTTTTTTTATGGGAGAAAATGGGGATCAGGGAAAAAACTCTAATTTTAAAGCCCAAATAAGTGAATCCATCCTTCACAGAAGTAATCCACATGGCTCCAAAGCGCTAATAAAGGTCTTTTGCGGGTAATTGATGTGAAATTGTAAGAATATATATATTATAAAATATGGAAATATCCATATTTTAAATCTTGGACTCATAAGAGTCACTGCGCAACGTACCCATGGCAATGAATACTCACTTTGCTAAAACTCTCGTTTTAGTCCAAGATGGCGCCGTTGATTTTGATATCATCGGCAGATAAAATGAAAATAATGGAGCAGTGGATCAAATTGGTTGTGAAGCCACTTTTTTCGAGGTGCTGACTGTATGTATTGGTGTTGTTTACATTTGGGTTAAAATGTAGGGTTAGACTATTTTTGTCTTGTTTATCTTGGGTTGGTCTTTAAAAAAAATATTTATGCACATCCGGTTTCTGTAAATGTTGTTTGGGTCATTTCGGGTTGAGTACCTTTCTTTGGACCCGAGAAGACCTTAAGTGCAAAAGGTACTTCAACCTACAAGTTAGCTTTTTGTAGAAATGCTGCTTTCAAGAACCTTTCAAGAACCAAACATTTTTCTTCTATGACTTTAATGACTTTTATTTTTAAAAGTGTATATTCATATGCAACGATTGTTAACAAATAAACACAATAATGCCTGTTAAACATTATTGGAAAATGTTTCTAAATCTGTTGTCAATGATATGGAAAAATGAGTTATGTTGTGTAGGCAAACTCAAATAATGGACAGCAGTGTGTTTGCAAATCTACCAAATAGACAAAAATAGTATATCTGTGCTATTAAATTAAACAGTTGAAGTCTGTGCTAGACTTCAGAAAGTAGTGGCTTTGGCAAAAAACATCATTATACTATCTGTATTTGCACAATAGTCGAGTGTGTCATGAATGGATTCGTATTGTAATGAAGATACGGCCTTTCAACTCAAGGTAGGAGTTCAACGGCCTTGAATTGAAATCATCGCGAGCCAAGAAATCTTCACTATAACTCGAAACATCCTTAAAATGTTGTGGGAAATCTCTTTCAGAAGACTTCATTCATTACCAAGGTTTCATTTTTATGGCTGTAATTGAAATGCCTTTTAATTAATTACGTGAAAAGAATATAACGTTATGACAATAACGGCTGGTTTGAGTGCTTAAGTCTGCACATAAGAATGGCTTTTTAACTTTAAATGTGGTGTACATGAAAGGTAAATTCTGAATCATTGTGTTTAGGTTACAATGGTGGCATTTTGCACAAATTTGATGTGACCCAGGATGGTGTAAGCAGGAACGAAACGCAGAGATTCTAATATTGTCCGATCGGTTTCAGGCCTCATTTATATGTGGAAATAAATCTGATATGAATCGGATACAGTACATGCATTTGCAATGTAAACTGACGGATCGGAAAATTATTCATAAAAACATTATTTTTTTTGCTTAATTTATTTTAGAGCAAATTTTATTTTAAAGCTCACATAAAACAGTGTTTCTGCTCATCTCATGTTAATCCTGAGTACCTAGTATTACATACTTGATATCTCCAAAGAGTCTTTCGTTTTTATCAAATTTATAAAACACGGATCACCTGTACCAAATTATTCCGAATAAACCTGAGCTCGTGGAGGTGTACTCCGGGCGGAGCAAGTCACAAGCAAGCACTACCCATACCTCACGGCAAGTCGTGTTATAGTCTCAAAATATTTGATTCATGTATTCGTGTTATTGATACAATTTCCCGCTGTTTTTCATGCCACTGGAGCATGAATTTCTATAAATCGTTTTTTGTGTCTGTGGCACGACTTTCTTTATCATCTCATTTTTTTTTTCCTATTTTTTAATCATTGTCGCTTGGCATTAGGGTTAGATTTGAGGTTGCGTTAGGATGTAATTTTATGCATTGGTTTCTACATGTTTTTCTTCCGCTTTTAAAACTATTCTTGCTTGGAGTTGGGGTTAGAGTTGGGGTTTGGGTTAGGATGTCATAGAAAGTGATTCTAACCACAACCCCAAGCAACAATGGTTAAAAAGTTGGAAAAAACTACGAGAAAACGAAATATAAAATGAGACCATAAAGAAAGTTGTGTCACAGATACAAAAAACTATTTATAGAAATTCGTGCTGAGTGACATGAAAAAGACATTTGTGCTCCAGTGGCACGAAAAACATCGGAAATGCGTGTCAATAACACAAATACATCAATCAAATATTTGGTGACTATAACACGAATTTCCTTGAGATTGGGTTGGCAAGTAACAAAAACAAAACATTATCCCACTATCTCTGGATAACTTATGATTCACTACATGTTCGTTTCGTTTGCATTATATGCACTTACGCAATGATTGGCAACAAAACAAATGCACATTTGTACCGGCCCATTCCCAATTCCAGAAATCCAGCGTTAAACAACACACACGCACAAACCCGCTGCTACCCAAGATAAACAAACTATACCAATTGTTTCCATTGGGTTCTTTGGTGATGTTGATTTCGTGTCAGCTCTTGGTTGGTGCGTGTGTGCGCTATTCCGGTTAAAGTGCCCATATAAGGACTTCCACAGTACTTCCTGCACTGAAATTGCCCATGAAAGAAAAACAGCAAGATTGTTACGTATGAATCTTTCATGTTCGAAAAAAACTTTCTGGCAAAGTGCATTCGGCACAGAAATACATCCAACTACTTCGACACTATGTTCAGCATGAGGAATCCAACTCTTAACTCTTTCACCGTCATTGACGAGATATCTCGTCAATTAAGAGAAAACGCTTCCCCGCCAATGACGAGATTTTCCGTCTTTCCGCAATACTGCTATTATCCGCAACTTTTTAAACTCGGAAGTATTGCCCTATGGCAAGCGGCTGCATGTCCGTGTCTGTTTTAAAGATCGCTCTGAATGGGATCTCTATGAAAAGTCCGTCACAAAAATGGAATTATCTCTGCTTTTTGCTCAAAATGTGGTGTTTTTGCAGAAACCTACCCATATTCAAAAGCTGATTACAAAAAAAAACACTGAAGGTAGGATGTAACGTTTTTTTTTGTTTGAAAGCAGAGGGTCTGTTCTTTCATTTGGTATATTGTATGTTTATATATTTAAAGAAGAACATTTTCTGGAAGGCATTAAACTTTGGTGAAAATCATGAAAAACGCTGGCGCTGGCTGGCAACTTTTTTTTAAAAACGCTGGCAGTGAAAGAGTTAAACAGTATTAATAAGTCAGTATGCATGAAATAGCTTTAGACCCCCCTTTAAAGTTATTCTGTAATACAGTCGTATGCAAAAGTTTGTGCACCCATGACAATTTCCATAAATTTATAGACTGTTTCAGCAATAACAACATAAACAAGCGGCTTTTGTGATCATCACGTAACTTCGGGTAAACTCCGCGAAGAATAAATAACAACAGAGTCCTTTTAAAGTAGTTTATTTATATAACAAGCAAAATAAACAACACGTAGATTACACAGGAACCCAAAACATTTGTTATTTTCAATGAGGTATTTGTTTAAGACTTCAGTTTCAGCAACTAGTCAGACCATTAAACAAACAGAAACCGAAAATAAAGTTCGGACCAGACACTTATCGCGTCACCACATGTGCGCCCGATGAAACCGTCTATAAATATTTCATTTTTTGTTTCATTTTGATCTATCAAATAAAGGACACAGTAATATTTCAAGAGTGAAATGAGTTTTATTGGATTAACAGAAAATGTGCAATATGTATCAAAACGAAATTATTTGGGGGTGATTTGAAGCGGGCTGTTCATTCTCGGCAACCATCAAACCTTATGGAACTGGGGATGTTTTCTAAGGAGGAAAGTTTGGGGGTGTGCCCAAACTTTTGCATACGACTGTAAACTTGTGAAACTTGTGACATTTTGGCTTTTACGATTTAAATGACAAAAGTCAAAAATTGTGACAAAAACATGTAGCTTTAGATCTATTAACAGGTTTGTGTGAGGTTTAAGGGGTTGGACATAAATATCATCTACATAAAACAATGTTGTGTATGTGGGATGTCTACATGTCTACACTAATGTAGTAAAACCGTGTGTGTGTGTGTGTGTGTGTGTGTGTGTGTGTGTGTGTGTGGATTAACTTTAATCCCATAAAACCGTAATTCCTCCAACTGTAGAGCGAAGGAGAGAAAACACACATTTCACAGTGTGTGTGTTTTTGTGTATATTGTCAATACAAGTAGCGATAAACCATTGACCTCAGTTACCGGTTACTGTTTAACTTTTCAGCTTTCAGTGTGAGACATTATTTCTCTGTTTTACCACTTCTGCTGTCTCTCTCTCTCTCTCTCTCTCTCTGTGTTCCTTCCTTAATCTGTATTACACGCCTCCCCAGCTTTTCGCCCTCCCCTTTCTTTCTACCTCTCTCTCTCTCTCTCTGGCGTTGACTCAGGTCTGCAGAGGTTTATTCAGTCAGGTTGTGTTGTCGCTCCTGCATGCTGCACCCTCCGCCGGCGCACGCTTGTGTGTGTGTGTGAAGGTTTGCTCGCCCCGGCTGGAATGAACAGACGAGTGGGAGACTGCACATGCTCCAGACCGGCGCTTGTTAGCAGGGGGTGTGGAGAGCCCCTCGCTCATCTGCCCCGTCACACGGCACCGCTCCGACACTTCCTCTCTGGATCCGTCAGTGCCGTTCTCAAGTGAGTCTCCAGGATGTCAACATGTGATGAGGAGGCTTATGTGTGTGTGTGTGTGTGTGTAGGTGCTCACGCAAGGGTTTCTGATTACTCGAGACGCAGACGTGACTCAAACTTACGGGTTGGAAATGACTGTTGTGATCAGAGTGGAAATACGTGGGATTTGGAGTGTCAGATGTGCTGTCTTTGAAGAGCCACATGTGTTTTGCGTGTGTGTGTCTGTGTTTACTTACATATAGTTGGCGACAAATTGTCCAACAGAAGTGAGCTCATTCCTGCGGGGACATGGAGCATTGGGAAAAACGATTAATTTTAATATATACAGTGTGTGTTTTTGAATTGTATGTATGCAGAAGGTTTTCTTTTAATGGTGGGTGTTTGGGTTTGTCTGTAGAGAGCATAGTTAGCCACTGTATATTAAAATAATAGATGGCTGTGGCATGTCCTTGTTTAGGTAGCTAAGTAAATGTATGTGTATGATTTATAACGTTGTGCCTTGAGCGTGCACACGCTTCATCCGGTGTCAAATAGGGGGACACAAGCAGAAATTTGTTTTTGATCCTCGACCTGTCAGAAAAGGAAAGCGAATTGATCGTAATTCATGAATGTCATTGATCTCACTCGTGTTAAATGTTTGTTTTCAGTTGATATTCCTCAGATGCTCTGGTTAGTATTTGAACCGCTCTATTTGCAGAATCAATTCAGACTTTGTTTTGGTGATATTTTCAGCATTAAGGCCAAAGTATGGTCAATTTTTTTACACGTATGCAAGGGTCTGTGTACAGTGCACGTGACAACATTTTCGTCATTAGGAGAGTCCGTGTGTACTGTATGTGCATCGGTGGATTTTGGATACGTTGTATGCACAGGTCGCGTATGCGTCAAACGACTGTGTACGTGTCAATTAAGCTATACATTATATTTTAAGCTACACTCCAGGCTTTAGTCTGCTATCGGAGTTGTTTTTACTTCAAATTTACAAATAAAGGTGATGTTTTTTCAGTGTTTAAATTTATTCTCAGTGTTTAAATTTATAAAACTGTATTTAGGCATAGATGAATAATGAGTTGTGTACGTGGTAATGACATATTATGAGCATTAAACACGTTTCCTGATTCTTATGTAAACTTTGTGCATGCTGAGTTAGCACTATATGCTAGTTAATGCTATATGCTAACCTTTAGGCTGAAGTTCTACTATTGACATTTTGCAGGTCCATAGTGAAAAAACACAAACTTACAACTCAAAAACATCCATAAAAAATCTCCAAATAATTGATTATTCATCAAATTCTGTATCTTCGTCTGATACAGACTTAAACATAAGATCTGTTTACACACACACAGAGCTACTGAAGGAGCTGCTCTGAGAAACAGCCAATCAGAACAGAGCTCAACATTATTATTCAAATAACCCAAAAAGCAAACCCTTGGGTTGTATATGGACATGTAAACACGTCTCTGGATCATTTTTGCACTTAGTAAAACCACAAACCTTCCATGTAGATATCAGAGAATAATTTAATAGATTATTTCATTGTTGCATTCTTTTGCACCTTTAACTAGACGTAAACAATTCATACTTCTGTAAAAAAGTTCAAGTTCAAGTTGTTGACTCAACCGATGACATTACTTTGGGGGAGGGACTAATGGGATTTGTTTTGGAGACCTGTTTGACAACAACAACTCTGTGTCCCCTGGAGGCCCAGTGATATTTATTATTTTTAAATGTCCGTACTGGACGTATTGTTCAGTTAGATAGCCATGTTGACTCAGCAGGCTCAGAAGCATTCTTCTAACTGTTGCTCTTCATGACCTGAAAGTTAAAATACTGTAAATGTAAACAGTTTATTCTAATGCATGCTTTACTGTAGAGCCCCTGCAATGCATACTAAACTCTTTTGTTTGTATGTGCGTGCCTGTTTGCCCATGCACATTTGTTTAATATTTGCATCTACTGTATGCATTTGGCCTATACAGTGCATTTAAAGTATTCATTTATCCCATGACTTGGCTTAAACCCATAACCTACACAATGCTCCACCAAGACAAATGGTGCAGATGAATGGCACAAAAAAGTTATATAGTTGCATCGTTTAGTGTTGTTTAAATATACTGTGCGTACATTTTTTTTGCATTTGTGTGTGTGTGTGTGTGTGTGGTGTGTTATCTTGCAAAAGCAACAGCGCGGCTGATAAATTAGCAAGACTGAGCTAAGGAAGGAAGTAGAGGAGGTCAGAACACAAGCTGGCCTTTAAAGATCGAAAATTCTTCCACCAACAGTTGGAAAAGGCTCCGTGAGTCATCCTGAGACTGTTGGTGAGTTGATGTCTGGCCCTTCATGAGTTTGCCCGAGGTGCCATAGGACGGAAAGAAACGAGGAAGAAAGCGCACAGTGACAAAAAATGAGTACGCCGCAGGTGGTTAAGCATCGGGAAGTCCCACCTTTGCGAGAGTGCGACTGTATGAAACCGATTTAGCCGAGATAAACGCACAATTCACAGTATGTATTGTTTGTGACGTATTGAGCATTTGAAGAAAACATGACAAGTATATTGTATGTACGGAGAAGTGCTTGAGGGGTACATTTCAAGTATTTGTACAATAGCTTTCGAAGAGTATATTTTGAACAGAAGAGTTCACCAGCTTGTTGTTTTTGCAAAGTTTGAACGATCATCCATGTTTCATGCATTTATAGACACTTTTACCCAAATCGACTTTACAAGCTAGACATTTGTATCAGTATGTGTGTTCCCTGGGTTTGAACCCATGACCTGTTGCTAATGCAATGCTCTTAATGCAATGAGCTATGCAGGAGCACACTTAGAAATTTGGATTTCATTTCATTTTGGTTTAAGAGATCCATCAGTTTCCTGCTTTTGCTCAATTGTACAAAGTGCTCACAATAAACACTTGACACTTTAGCTTATAAGTGCATATAAGTCTTCTGGTTGTTTTCTAATAAACAGACTAAGAAATAATTATATATGGCCATCATACAATTGCAAAACAAATGTAATGGTGGCATTTACTGACTTTTGCACAGTATTGTATACAGTATATGGTTGTGATTATTATGAAAATAAATACTGTTTGTACTACACAAGTTTGTGTGAAATAAAATATCAAAGTGAGTTTTAATTAAAAATCCTTAAAACAAAAAACATACTTTTTGCTAGGGTGATATTACCCCATTTTAAACTTTAAATGGCACCTATTACAGCCTTTTTTACAAGATGTAATATAAGTCTCAGGTGTGCCCAAATTGTGTCTGAAATTTCAGCTTCAAATACCCCACAGATCATTTATTATAGCATGCCCAAAAAGCCCCTATGTGGGTGGGAGCAAAAACGCCTTTATATACAAATGAGCTACATCTCCTCACTCCCTTACAAACAGACAGTGAGCGCTTTCAGTTCAAATAGATCTGAGTAATACAGTCTGAGACAATAGTATCTAGTGGACAGAGTACATCTAGATGTTAGTGGGCGGGGCTTTATTAGTGTGACATCACAGTAGCTGCGTTTACATGGACATTTGTAATCCGTTTAAATGATCAATCTGAATAAAAATGCTCCATGTAAACACCTCAATCGGACTAAAAAGTGCCAATTTGATTAAAAATCTAATCCGCTTGTTAGGGGTGGTTTATACCGTTTGTAATCCGCTCAAAAGGACATTGATCGGATGGATAACTGAAACTGGGAGGCTCTGCGCATGTGCTATGTTTTCTTTTTTTAATGGCGGTTGGCAAACGCACTGAAAGGTGCATTTCCGCCACCTACAGGACGGGAGTGTGGAGCATATGCACACGTGCAATGACGTAGAAATTGCCGTAATGACATGTGACGCAAATAACTCGAGTTTGTTTTGCTGAAGGAAGTCACAAGAAGTGATTGTCTTGTTAATCTTGTTCCTATTATCCGTCCAATTCCCCATAAAGTGATACAAGACAGCGTTGTCCGGTCAGTCCATGATTTATTCTCTGATCCACAAACGCGTGTGTTTGGACTCGCTCTCGCGAACGGTCCCTGCAGCACCGCGTGAAGTAAAATACGCTTTTTGGGCACACGTGAATGGGTGTTTTTGCTGCTGCTTTATAATCAGCAAATCTTGAAACAGCGTGAAACTATATTTGTGCAATGTGCGCATGTCAAATGATCAAATCTGATGTAAATCTTGTGTCATATAAACACGCACATCAATCCGATCACATTATTAAGTGTTCATGTAAACGCTACGATAGGATTTATTAATCGGAAGGATTTTAATCCGATGGAGGCAAAATGTGTCCATGTAAACGTAGCTATTGATAAGATACTGCTTTGGTTTAATGGGGATTAAAAAACATTGTAGGTGGTTGTGTTCACACACTGCCAACACACATTATGTCCAAACACCTTGTAAAAGTGGATTTTGCATAATAGGTGCCATTTAAAACCAAGTTTTTTTGTCATAACAGATATTATTTCAAGGTTTCATGAACCTGGAACCAATGAGATTGAATGAAATGACCCAATGCTGGGTTAAAAATGACACAATGTTTGGTTGTTGTTCTGCAACTATGGGTTATAATAACTCAGCAGTTGGGTTACAGTTTTTCTTACTCGCTTTGAAGCATTTCTCGAATCATTCTTAAAATTGGCAAAATAATAAGTGCATTTATCAGAACAATTCTTACAAACTGCACAACATCATGGATGTCCTGCAAAAGCCTGAAACTTTTATGTCAGTGAACATGTCTGTGTGTCATTGTTCATAAACAAGAACAAGAAATGTTTAGCCATGTTGTTAATATACAAAGTGTACACAATTATATAAGTGCCAGTATTTTCTGATGTACACTGTGGACAAACACAACTTCACTTTTTTACTGGAAACAAATTAGACACGTGATTAAAAAAATACAGTACAAATAAAAAAATTAGAAAGGTTCAATGTACACTGTGAGAAATGTCACATTTTCTGTAACTCAAAATTTCAATTCAGTTCACATTTAAAGGTGCAGTGTGTAGATTTCAGCAGTATCAAGCAGTGAGATGAGTGAATTGCGATCAACGGCTCAGTCCACTGTTCACCTAAACACAGAGAAGCTACAGTAGCTGCCACAGGACAAACATGTTGTCGTCTAAGTCGTCTAAAACAGCAGAGACAAACGCGCTCTACACTAGTTTGTCCATTTAGGGATACTGTAAAAACATGGTGGCACAAAATGGCGACTTCCATGTAACGGGGAGCCGCAGTGTATGTAGATAAAATGGCTCATTTTAAGGTAATAAACACATAACAGTTCATTATGTAAGGTCTTTATACACCACTGATAATATAGTTATGTAGATTATATTGCATTTCGGTCAAGAGATCTTCCTAAAAAGGCATATGAAGGTGTAAGACTATTCAACAGAAATCAGTATAATGCATTTTGATGAAAATTACACAAGCAATTGAAATCGTAGCAAACAGCAGACAATTGTATATAATCAACTGCATGATTGTACCAAAGCATTTGCAATTTGTCCAAAACAATGAGGATTTGCTTGATGATGTAGAGGTTGAACAAAGTGTTTTGAAAAATGGATTTCTGATCAAAGCGACTGAGAAAAACTGTAAAACAACCCAGCATTGGGTAAATTTTAACCCAGCGGTGTGTTCTGTTCAATATTTCCCCAGCGTGGGTTAAAAATAACCCAGTCGTTTTTAGAGTAAATAAACTTGATGATATCATTGATCAGGAAAATCCAGTTTACTGTGCTGGTGTGTTTTACCCTGTGTGTCAAGTATTTGTATTGAGTGGAATATTTGTAGTGAAAATGTAAATGATTTGTGCAATGTGGGTGATGAACTGTATCTGCGGAGTGCTTTTGACAAATTTGACATTAATTTGCACGCTTTTATCCAAACTGACTTAGAGTGCATTCAGTTCTGTGTGTTCCTTGGGAACAAACCCATGACATTTGCGCTATTAAGGCTTTTCCAACTGAGCTACAGAGAACAAATCCTTTGTAGAGGACGTGAAAAACACTTTCAGACCAATTACAGAGTATTTGTAGTGTATACTCGCTGTATTTACAATCACATTGACTCACAGCAATTCTGCTCAGCCTTCTGTCAATACTGTAAATTGGCCTGCAACCTTTTCAAGACATGCGAAATCAATAAATCACCATTATTTCTATGTAATAACTTCCCATATTGCAGATAGCGACCTTTTCTGTGATGATGCTACGCCGTGCACAGAAATAAACAGAGTCGCGCTTCCGATTACCAAAACAGTACAAAATATTCCCAGATATTTCATCATGTGAAGCACAACTGTGCGACAGATCTCCTTGTTTCATCCGTGACTCATCTTTGACAGCACCAGTCTGGGTATGTCAACCAATACGAGTAGATAATTTTAAAGCAAACATAACGGAAAGAACAATTTGAGATTTTTAGCTCGTTGCCCGTGTTGCTTTCCAGGCATTTGTTTACGGATAAAATGCTTTGAAGAGGACAATCATAGGATATTTTAGCCCATTTCATACGTCATGCATTCGTATACATAACCACAAAGTTCAAAAGAATTGGATCGCAAAGTTCAACAAACCTCCACCCAGCTCTTGTGTGTTGGTTTAGAGGTGAAGGGGAGTCCCACCAGTGTTGCTTTGTTACTGGTTTCAATAGTAGGTTAAAATAGACATCTACACTCTATAAAATGCTGTGTTATTTTATTATTATATATATTATTATTAGTAGTAGTAGTAGTAGTAGTATTTGTATACCAATAATGTATTACAGAGCTACTTGTGTGAGGAATGTTGGTATGCCATCAGCAAAAAATGATCCCAAGCTGTCACTAGGGCAGTACCCTTTAAAGAGCTCTTATGGTCCGATTCACAATTTTACATTTCAGTTGGTGTGTATTAGTACATGTTAACGATATGCAAAAGCTACATACGAAAAATAGAAAACGATGACGCGAGTTATCGTTTCCAACGTAAATCTCTTTTCTTGGACTACAACAAACACATGGATTGTAGGCAACAGTTTACTTCCTGGGCCTGTTGACGTGAACACAACAGTCATTATCATAATTTCTCCCGCTTCGGACCTGTAAATTAACTCCTGTCGACATTGCATTGTGACTGAATCCTTCAAACATGATAAAGGCGTCAGATTTTCAGCTGACGTCAGAGGTATTCAGGCCAATCACAACGTTCAGATTAGCTGGCCAATCAGGGACAAAGCTCTTTTCAAATCATTGGGTTTTGTAAAAAACCAGGAAGACAGTATATCTGGAGCTACAAAAATGTACGGTATGTGGAAAATAATGTGTTTTTTGAACCATAAACCATGCAAACACATTGTATTATACCAAATACACAAAATAACCTTGGTTTTTAGCAATGAAATCGGTGCTCTTTAAAAGGTCTAAAGGGGGTCACACACCGGATGCGCAGTTCAGCGACGCGTCAAGTTGCCTCCAGGACAACTCAGAGGTATCGTAGAACCAGAAGTGAACATTAAATAGCGCGAGCTTAGTCAGATAGCATCTACTTCAAAATGCAAAATATACGTAAGCAGCCAGTGTTAACCGTTAATGATTTGGGACAAAAATTTGGTTATTTAATGTTAAATGTAAGTGGCGCTCTATGGCGTGACAGGGATTTGAGCAACTTCCTGAGTGTGCGTAAATTTTTTTTAAACAGTGCAGCGCTGCGTTGAGATGCGCGTCTGGTGTGTGACCTCCTTTTTCTGTTCGTTCACACCAGAAGCGAATGAAGCGAATAATTTGCACTTTTTATGTGTAGTTGGACGCTTGAACATTTTGAGTTAATTTGCATTATTCGCATGTGAAATTTGCGTCATTTGCGCATGAAACTTGCATCATTCGAATAAGCTCAATTTGCCGGCTTTAGCTATCTTGTAGTCTCAATGTGTATATATAGCTCAAAGTAAAGAGTGTTTTTATCTTACCAGAATGTCCGTCCTCCTCACTCACTTTCTTCCAAACAAGATTTCTTTTTATTCCTGTTTCTATAAAAGTACAAAGATGTCTACATACAGCGACAATGATTTTGTCCTCCATTGTTATTTCGTATTTCTTAGGGATGCACCGATACCAATACTGGTATCCGGTATCGGCCTCAATCACACATTTTCTAAAGCACTCGTACTCGTTAAAAGCCCCCCGATACCTGGAATCAATACCACGGTCTGAGAAATGTCTATGTTTGAGCGGCGTGTAAGGGGTTAATGCCTCTTGTGTTGTCCAAAGAGGCAGAGTTTACAACAAACTGGAAAACTAGTCCCTTGTTTTTTTGTTAAATTATATGACTAAAGCTGTTACCTGTAAATTTAAATCATGTTTTTATTAAGTACTCGGTATCGGTATCGGCAAGTACTGAAATGCAAGTACTCGTACTCGTATTCCAAAAAAGTGGTATCGGTGCATCCCTAGTATTTCTGACTCAGCACGCTATGTCGTAATCACGTCACAACTAAAGCAAGCTCCTGATTGGTTAAAGCGGCACGAATATCCACCAAAGTTCGTGCAAATCACGTGTTACGTGCGCCAAACGCCCAAAATGCTCAATTTGTGCTATGTCATTCACGTGAATCACACCACAGGATGTCTATTGTGTCTCTGCGTTGACTTAACTCGCGGAAATAACTTGCGCTTATTGTTATGTTCGCGTCTGGTGTGAACACACCATTATATGTATACATTTGGTACCAGTATCTACCTTTGAGGTACTTATGTGAACTCTATAGGTACTCTTTAGGTACGCTTTTTGAAAGCTACTGCCTAAGTGATGGTTAGGGACCATTTTTTTTACCATTTTGGCAAAGTCAACCTGTAGTATTAATGGCATACTTAAAGGTGTTGGGGGAAAGTATTTTAACATTTTCAACATGTTTTTGGCTGGATATCATTTTAGATATAGTGCTTCAGCTAGCACTCCTTGGTCTGTTTCACACATCTTATCCTTTAACAGGGTAAAATTGCTGAGAAAATGTGAACCAAGCATTTACTGTAACATTAATTTTAGAGAAAATGTCAAGGGATGAGTATGTGTGTGTGTGTTTAATTACTAATTGAAGCCGCGTACAGGGCTGTATGTCCTTGGTATGACCGTATTTCTCTACTGAACAAAACCAGTACAAGCCCTGAATGCATCCAGTCCATTTATTTCTCTGCGTCTCGATTTTCTCATTATACTCTCGACAATGCCAAACCACAGCTCTATCTATTTACCTATCTATTTGTCTGTCACTCTTTCTGTTTCCCTTTCTCTTCAACTCTTTTCCTCTTTCACCTCCATACACATTTGTGTGTGTGTTTATTGATGGCCCTTACTGGTACTTCTCAATGACTTTATGCATGCTCACACAAGCGTGAATTCATACACAGTAGCAGGTTTCCAGGTTGTCAAGATGGGGTGTGCTAGGAATGACAATGTCTCTCTGAAAGCATCCGCTGGTGTCACGTCATTTCACAGCATTTTAGACGGGTGTGAGCAAGCGAGCCACACAAACACCGTGATCACGTGACCTCAAAGAGCTTCAAGGTTATTGTTTTTGGTAAAATCTCATCGCCACTACAGGAACGTTGACCAGACGATCGCTGTCTGTGACTGCAGTGCTGTTTTTATGAATCATTTACACCATGTTTTTCTTCATTTCAGTTTCATTCATATTATGTATTTAAAGAGACGCTGTGGCATTTATGACACTTTTAAGTACACCTACATATTCATAGGAAGTAATGTAGGTGGCACTTCATTTAAAACATTCCTGTTTTATTGGAACATAAACCGGATAAACTGTTTTCCAGCAGGTCATATAGTTTGTTTAAGTGTGCATGTATCAACATTTTACAGTAGCTTTGAAGGCTTTAAACATTTTATCACATACAGCCTTTTAAACTTTTATGACAAGCGTATGTTAAAGACCCTCGCGGGTACATGTTTAAGCAGGTGCAAGTTCACATCTAGTGCCTCGTGGTTAACACGGGGTACATTTTTTCGTGGCCGATTCATAACCAGATTCTGTCTTTTGCTTGTCCTCAACAGAACAGTTTCTTGGGAAGTGCCAGCTTCTCATTGGCCGATCTCTTCCAGTCCAGAGATCAGCAGCTTTCTCTCAACTTAAGGTGAGTTGAAATGCATTCTGGGATGTGTGCAATGCTGACTGTTGAACTTTATTTGGCACGCTTTTTGTTCATGTGAACTCTCTGGAGGAAAATCAAGGGGATGAAGAAAAAACAGCTGATCAAACAAGGCTGTGATTCCTGCGGAAAGCCGGCGTCTGTTTCTGTATTTGTCACGTGTTATGTTGCCATACAGATCCACTCGAGTGTTTTCATTGCACTTGAGTGGCGGTGTGATGATATTTGTGAGGGATGAGATGTGTCCATTGATAGAGATTTTGCTCTGTACAAACGGTATATTTGCCGGAGTGTTTTGCTTCATTTACATTTTTTGTGATTTTCTTTTACTGGATATTGTCTGGGACACAATTTAGACCAGTTTAAAGACCAGCAAACGTTAAAACAAGGCAAAATTTGGGCTGTCAGTGATAATTTAATACATGTCAATAAAAAGTGATGCACAGATATTACATGTTTCCACCAATAGCCAATTATTCAGATTGATATCTGCAAATGCAGATTACGATAGCTTGGTGGTTATATTTACTGGCATGAACTAAATTCTTAAGATAACATTTTCTGAATGTTATTCATTCATATAATGACCATAAATATTAACCGTTAAACTAGTGATGTTTAAGTATATATTATATAAACAGAGCTTAAATTCATAGCATTTTCCTTTTCTCTTTTGATTGACAATATATATCTGCCATGGCTATCAGCTGTTTTTAAACTATTGGTCGAGAGTGTGAAAATTAGTTTTTATAATTAGCTTTTTCCGATACCGATTATTGGCTGATATATTGGTGCATCTCTAACCTTGACTTTGCGTACATGATGGAATATCATGCATCTCGCAAGTTATTACGACAGACGACTATATCAGGTCTATAGTTAACCTAGATGGTGAAATGATGGCTATTGCTTGATTGGTGGAACTAGTTTTGCCTTTTAGTCGATTCACAGCAGTTTTTATTTATGAGTAATAGTTCTTAATAAATGACTATTGCTTGTGTAAAATTGTTTAAAATAATTCATATTGCTATTACACTGTAAAATGTGAAAAGTTGTATTAACTTAAGTTTTTTTCAACTTAAAGGGGACATTTCACAAGATTTTTTTAAAATATAGAATACATTTTTGGTGTCCCCAGAGTATGTGAAGTTTTAGCTCAAAATACCATCTAGATCATTTATTATAGCAAGTTAAACTGCCACTTTGTAGGTGTGAACAAAAATGAGTTGATCTCTGCACTAAATGGCAGTGCTGTGCAAATTAAGGGGTGGTTTTATCCCCTTCTGACATCACAAGGGGAGCCAAATTTCATTGACCTACTTTTTCACATGCTTGTAGAGAGTGGTTTATCAAAACTACGTTTGATCTTTTTCTAGGTTGATAGAAGCACTGGGGACCCAATTATGGCACATAAAAAGTCAGATTTTCATGACATGTCCCCTTTATAATTTCACTTTAGTTCATTTTTAGGAATTGTAATTTTTTTTTTAGGTGTTATCCATTGAAATAACTTTTTAGGTTGAATTAACTGTTCAGTTTTTACAGTGTATGGTTATTCTTAGGGCTGGGAATAAAATTTCAATTCCAATTCTGAATCGGATCCATAAGAAAGGAATCGGATCCTTGTTAAAGGAAAACACCACCGTTTTTCAATATGTTACTATGTTCTTACCTCAACTTAGACAAATTAATACAAACCTAACTTTTTTCAATGCGTGCACTTTTAATCTTTGTACAGCGCATTGTGAATGTGTTAGCATTTAGCCTAGCCTAAATGCTAACAAACTATTATGTTGCAAGATGGGTGTCACCAGCAATTAGCAAAGCATCTGCGGTTGGTTCATCATATCAAATGAAAGAATGCACCTTGTTTGATGCGTTGACCATCCTGAGTGCCGAGTGCTCTTCATTAGTCACCGCCAACAGTAGCCAGCACATGCTAAACACATGTGAGACACAGGAAAAAACGGAGAAGTGTAATAGATCGATCACAACATTTATAGTGAAAGGGCTGCATTTATTTTCTGTTGTTGAGTCGCCATCATTTAGGTAGGTGTTATGTTACAAGGGAAAATTTATTAAAAATCATTTTGAGCTAGCCTACCCATGTTTGTTTAATGCTGTGTTTACACCAGCCACGGTAGAGGCGGCAAGCGCGGATGATTTACATGTTAAGTCAATGCAATGACGCGATTACATGCGGATTATTATGCCGCGGCGCGGTACACGCGTTAAGCGTGGCGCGAATTGCGCATTCCGTGTGAATTGAGCGTTGCCGCCGGAAACGCGCGAGTTGAAAAATCTGAACTTAGAAAAATCTGAGCCGCGTTAACCAATCAGGACCTTGCTGTAGTAGTGACGGGATTACAGGATTACAGCGGAGAGGCGGAGTCTCAGCGGAGTCGCAGAAGACCCTCCCGTGCCGCAAATTTCTGCGTGAATTCCCCTAATTACTAGAATTTTACACGCCGCAGAAATATGCCGAAGTTCAGATTTTTCAACTTCCACGTTTCCCACGCAACGCTCAATTCGCGCAGAACGCAGCATTCGCGCCGCGCTTACTGCGTGTACCGCGCCGCAGGATAATAATCTGCGTGTAATCGCGTCTTTGCATTAATTTAACATGTAAATAATTCGTGCTTGCAGCCTCTACCACGGCTGGTGTTTACATGACTAGAATTTTACGCACGGCTTTCACGCGCGAATGAAGTGAGTGAACTCAAATGTCCAAGAGTCCAACTACATGCAAATAGCGCGTTTTTGCTGCCTCTACCGCGGCTGGTGTAAATGCAACATGAAAGTTTTGCAGCTCCTAAAAAGTTTCATGTAGCCACTTTTTGAAAAATCTGAAATTCGGTGGATTTCCGTGCCGCGTTAACCAATCAGGACCTTGCTGTAGTAGTGACGTGATTACAGGATTACAGCGGAGTCGCAGAAGACCCTCCCGTGCCGCAAATTTCTGCGTGAATTCCCCTAATTACTAGAATTTTACACGCCGCAGAAATATGCCGAAGTTCAGATTTTTTCAACTTCTGCGTTTCCCGCGCAACGCTCAATTCACGCGGAACGCGCCATTCGCGCCGCGCTTACTGCGTGTACCGCGCCGCAGGATAATAATCCGCGTGTAATTGCCTCTTTGCATTGACTTAACACTCTGGGGTCGACGGTGGCGCGGGCGCCGCAAACTCTTTATTTTTCAATCACTCCGCAAAGAGACTTAAATTACTCTGCTGATTTTTGACATACAGATATGATTTATACATCATTTCAAACGTTAAAGTGTCTAGTTTTTTTCTGTCCACTCCCAATAAAAACAGAATGTTGTGCTTTTCGCAAAATTAAGAAAATAAACATGATGCACGTTCTGTTCTCTCTCCCTCAGTGAAGTCCTTTTAGAAACGCGTCAGAAAAATAAACTGTAACTTAACGAATACTTGGTGTAGAAACAAAAGATAAATGTCTACATAATGCTTGGAATGTCTCCTTTTAAATGATATAAGTGAAATTGAAAACAGATATTGTCATTCGGTGTAAACTGTATGAGAAGGAGGAGAAGTACCGTATTTCGCCAGTTACCTCATTATCTGTAATGAGATCGGATTGCCACACCCCCGCGCCATTGAAGTGAATGAGCAGAAACATCCATATGCATGACTCGTGCCTCCTGCAGTCAATGGATATGCAATCCACAATCCAGTCTCTCCATTCCTTGTTGTTCCATCCGATTGCACCAAACATGACATCTAAATCCTTATTAACTTGTGTATGTGTGTCAGTATCTCCAGACGCGAGTGTTTTCTTTGTTCTTCCGTCAAACAGTTCACGCGATTGGAACACACATACACAAACACGCGAGTCAGGAAACTCGACGCGCTTTTTGGTATTCTTATATAATGCGCGATTCCAAACAGTACAATCCTTATTTAGTTGCGTCTAAGCGCATATCTCCGCACAGCAAGTTTATTAAACACAGGATCACTCGCGTGTGCACACATTCACTGCTTTCATGATCAACACGTGAGGTAATGGCGGCGGTTGTAAACAAACGTCGATACGTTTACCACGCGTGTCCCTTGTTGTGTTTCTACTATAATGATTACAAATACACAAATAAGAGTCCAGACAACGATAGGCAGTTGTTCTTTTGAGCTTTTTACTGCACAGAAGTAAACCTCTCGCTGGCCAACCAAACACTAACCCTGGGTTGAAGTGTGTTCATGTTAAGATGGCCAAACAGTATCTTTACCATGATTAAGCTACTATGGTTTTTAAAAGGTAACTTATACTTGTGAAATTAATAGAAAATATTTCAATAGAAATATATATAAATATATATAATGTGTGTGTGTGTATTTACATTATATTGAAAAGTAAACCTTATCATGGTTTTACTACAGAGAAAGTTATTCCTGTTGAACATCCACACAAGGCTCATTAGTGGCTCATTATTCAACTCTTTTGTCTCTCAGCTGTCAATCACTGATTATTCAGGAGCTTTCCCGCCTCCATGCATACAGCCTTTCCCAAGCAAAAGTGTCTTAGAAATTGTAAATCAATATCTTGCTTTATGTGATTGAGTAGGCCATATGATTTTCACATCATTTTGAAGAAAAAACTCTAGACTACAAGATCCAGTTTGGAAAGTCTTGGGAAAACATGTTTAGAATGAGTTTTGTGGAGTTATATCAGTGACTTAAAAATTTTGCTTTTTCAAAAACCACGCATAAACATTTTTCTCTCAAAAATACAAACATGTACATACATGTTGATTATATGATATTGTAGCCCAGTTTGTGATGAACACAGTGTTATGAGACTTTTGCCATTAATATGTTTTTAAGCAACTGAAAAAAGCACAAATGTCAGTGCACGTCAAAACTTCCCAAGGGCCCTAAAAACCCCTTAGACCCCAGAGGGTTAACATGTAAATAACCCTTCGCTTACCGCCTCTACCGCGGCTGGTGTTTACATGACTAGAATTTTATGCGCGGCTTTCACGCGCGAATGAAGTGAGTGAACTCAAATGTCCAAGGGTCCAACTACACGCGAATAGCGCGTTTTTGCTGCCTCTACCGTGGCTGGTGTAAATGCAACATGAAAGTTTTGCAGCTCTTAAAAAGTTTCATGTAGCCTCCTTTTGTGTGTTCAGCTGTAAAATAAGTATTTTTGATCTATAAATGCTTGAATTTGATTTAGTTTCACCCCTTTGAAATCAAAACCAATAATCGCTAGGAATCGGAATCGATTTTAGGAATCGAATTTGGAATCACAATTAGGGATGCTTAACGATTAATCGTGATTAATCGTTGGCAGAATAAAAGTTTTTGTTTACATCATATATGTGTGTGAACTGTGTATAATAACTTTGTTTAAATAAATGTACACACATGCATGTATATGTTTTAGAAATGTTTACATGTGTATATACATTTGTATATTTATGTATAATTTATATTATATATAAATATAAATATTTAATATATACTTTTTTTTCTTAAAATTATACATGAATGTGTTCATATTTGTATATATACATATTTATTATACACAGTTTACACACATATGTGATGTAAACAAAAACTTTTATTCTGCTAATGATTAATCGTGATTAATCGTGATTAATCGTTAAGCATCCCTAATCACAATCATTAAATATGAATCGATGCCCAACCCTTGTTATTGTGGTCCTATCATCGGTCAATTGTGAGGTTTAGTGGCTTTTGCGTTTGAGCCCCTTGCAGTATATGCGTTTTATAAATTATTTGTAATATTTGTCATTGCCATTTATTTGTCTACATACCGAGGGATCTTGTCAACAAAGATTCAGTTAAAGTAATGTTTGTTGTGTGAATAGAGTCTAGACCCTATGCTTGTGTGAATATTGCTCACACAAACCATGACTACTTCATACTGCATTGTGTTTCTGGAGGCATTGTATTACCTCACAGGTCACCTTTTCAGTGCTGGCCTATCTGTTTCCTCCCTGTGTATATCATGACAGTTATTTATAGATCTTTATCTGAGCAGACTTGGATGCAAAGAGCGAAGGGCAATAAACAGGCCGTTTGCTGGAGATGTTTGCGTTTTGAATGCAATCACTTTACAGTCTCTGTATTGATTGGAGGAAGTGTATTGGCTGCTTGTCTTCCAGACGTGCCGTACCCATGGTGTGGGAAATCCAGCAGATTGTGAATGTTAGCAGAATGTTAAAAAACTAAATTTTCCTTAAAGCATTGTCATATTTTTGGCCAGGGTCCAAAATGCATACTTGCTCTTTTATTATACAAAAGCCGGCATAGTGCATGGAGAGTCATCAATGTTTGTTTTCCTGACAGTAGAATACATTTCATCCTTTATTTTGAAGAGTGTATAAAGTAGATTGCGTCAAAGCTTAGTATTAATTCCAGACCTTTTATGAGGTTAAAGTACAGGAATCCATTTGCAAGATGATAAACTCTTTATGATATAAATCCAAAAAGTGTCTTTGACCATTAAAATGCAATAGAGAGTCTTTAGCATTAATGGGTCATTTGCTAGCATGCTAATATTTCATGTTGCTATCGACATGAACCGTGATGGACGACCAGCGAGGCAATTATCAGATATTATCCCATGATGCTTTGCTTACCCTGTATGACCCTCTTCCTTCCGTTTTAAATTGTCACAGAGATGAATGGCTTCCGTCGACCTTCGCCTTAATAGGCAACCATTACCTCAGTCGTGAAGGGCTGTTTTCACAAAGAGGACTGTAGCAGGAAATGTGCGCATTTTTTATTTGTTTATCAAAGTGCAAACTCAAATGTGGACCTGCTACACTGTAAAAAGTCAAATTTGGATTAACTTACTTGAACGTTTAAAGTTTTTTCAACTTAAAGTTGAAAATGTTATTTTAATTTCACCTTAAAATTTTCACTCAAAGTAAGAAAATTTAAGTCTATAAAACGTTATTATTTTAGGTGTTACCAATTGACGTAGAGCAGCTTTCACTTATTACAACGTATAGAAGTGAGGTGTAGGAGTGTCGGGAGTTTAAGCAAGCTAAAATAATTTATCTTCGCACGTTCTGCTTTTATTACGTGCAAGAAAACAGGTGATAAACACCGTGCCCGTTAAACTTAGTGCACATAACACATTCAATGTTATTTCCATAACAAAGTTTCTCTCTTCACCACCCTCAATAGCTTCTCGCAATAAAACGGGAGTAAAAATCCCAGTACTTGTTATTTATCACGGTCAGTATAATTTAATTGCTTTGCCATCCCTGGACAGATTGGACCATAACTTGGTGAATTTTAACTCATCAGAGAAAACCAACCACGTAGCAGTTTCGTGTTAGCATGAGGAAATATAGCTGGATTGTTGGATGTTTACACATTTGCCTTAAAGGCACAGCCACTAAAACATATTGCCTGTTTAAGTATACACTGTTAATTCTGTTCCTGTAGCTCAGTTAGAGGTCACACGTTTGAATCTTAGGGATAAAATGTATAAATTGAATCGAAATTGAAATAAAAGTGCCTGCCAAATTCATAAATGTAAATATATGCACCATAAATTATTTTGGATTAAAGGAATAATTCACCTGAAAATGATAATTTCCTTTACTTACCCTTATGTTGTTGTAAACCTGAGTTTCTTTCTTCTGTTGAATAAACAGAAGATATTTTGATGAATGATGGTAATCACACAGACAGCACCCATTAACTTCCATGGTAGGAAAAACAAATACTATGGAAGTCAATGTGCACCATCTAAATCGTTTATCCTCTTTTGTGTATATAACAGAATAATAAAACTTGTATGGGGTGAGTCAATTATTTTCTGATTTTTCATCTTTGGGTAAAGTAACCCTTTAAACTGTCTGCTGAATCTATAAATTAGGGCTACCAATCGATTAAAATATTTAGATTAATTGCATGATTGTCATTACTTGTGGTTAATTGCAACTTCATCGCACATTTTTATCCATTCTAGGATTCGGTATTCGGTTTTGGATCTGGATTCGTTGCATCCCTAGAAAATGTACAAATAAAGATCATTTTAGATGTTTGATGACTATTTACTTTATAAGCCAGCCTACGTCTCCATTTACAACAATCCAGCAACGTGCTAGGCCTAGGATCAAACAGAAATTGCGCGTTGCGTAAATCGTTTTAAAACACATTAAACTACTATTACATGTTTTCAGTATTGTTTTTGTTTTATGGAAATATTATTATGCAGTATAAGACATGAGCTTGTGTAATTATTTGCTTATTTGAAAAAAATAATTTAAAACTTAACAAAAGTAGGCAAACACATCACAAACTATTATAAACATCAACTAATAAGCAGTTTATGTCATAGGATATATATTGTGTACTCTAATCTCATTTTTTAAATAATATATAGTAGCAGAATAAATAAATCAGCTAAATCAGCATATTTTTATCAGCATAATATTAGTTGTTTTTGAATAATTATTGTATTTATTGTTCACTGTCAGTTTCTATGAAAGGTTTTACTGGATGGATGTGTGGATAAAATTAATAATAGATGCACGTGCGCCACATACACATTCAGTTCTTGTGCGTGTATTATAGTTAAAACACATGTTTTGTAGAGATTTACTGCATTTGTATCATCTATTATGGCAACCAGTCCACAAGTTATGCCTGTCTTCCTGGATTTCATAAAATGCCAGTCAAAAGGGCAAACTCGTATCTCTCGCAATAGGTCTACCAATATCTATAGTAGCTCACCGGACGTTTTACCCATATGAGCTCAAAGATGAAGGCGCCAGCATTTACATCAAGAATAAGGTGAATAAATGTATATGTAAATGCATATAGCGGGCATCTGCCAAATGCATAAATGTAAAGGTTATATCACCTTTATAAACTTAAAATTTTTTCAGTCCTAAAAGCCACTCAAACTCAGTCTGAAAAACATTGCTCTCTGATCTTTTGATTTTGCTCATGAAAAGCTTTGAGGTCTTTTTGTGTCTTTCATTCTTGCTTGTATTCATTGACTTCACCCTTGTAACATGCTGAGCATTTAACACCGTTTCAACAGTCCCAGTGTTTCATAAGGACCGTTTTACAGCATACAACTATTCTCAATCTTTAAAACAAATATCACAGATAAATGTAGGATTTGTCATTCAATAATATTGACCCCAACATGGTCCATGGACTTTTATAAGACGCAGTATGTCCGTTCTCAGCATTACACTTAATCATTTTATCAGAAGTGTGTGACTTCTTGAGTATGGTGTACCAATCCTTAGATTTCCTTAACTCTCAAGCTTCTTATAGTCACACACACACACATATAGATATTCCTGTGAAATACAAATCCTAGCCGAAAAATGCACCCCTGTATTAACAGCTCTCTAATGGGGAAATGCAAGTACTTCACACTTTACCGAGGCTTCTTACGCCACAATGTTTTTTTATGTCTGTGTGTGTGTGTGTTTCGATTTCATCGTCGGCTGCTTCTCACCACTTGTTAAACAGTTTCAGCCTGCAAGCGTTCAATTAGGAAGTAAAGTAATATAATATATATATATACATATATACATACATATACATGCCTCGATGCAGGAAGGGTTACCTTGGTGAACGTTGCAAATAAATGCTGCAGCCCGGATGGGTTTTCATGCAGCGTGCACACAGGAAAGGCTGATTTGAGCTCGTGTTATCTTACACTTGCATATGCTGCTCGGTTTCAGCTCCTGTCCTGCAAAGTTTTACTCGAACCCTGCTCTGATACACCACCAGTAATCCTGGATCGCGATTGGCTGGTTTAGGTGTGTTGGAGCTTAACTTAACAATCTAGGAACGCGATCCAACGGGCCTGCTGTGCGTGCTGCATGCTTAATGCTGCGATATTAAGAGGAATTGCAATGCACGGACACAGGCTGCCGTGTGCAGCTGGCGCTTTACTCTGGAGCGATTATCTGAAGATTAGGTTGCTTTGTAGATCTTATCCCACTACATGTTCCAGCTGCGGCCATAAAAACTGTTTCAAAGCCTACGTAGGGTGCATTTTACGAAAGCCAACGTCTTTCGGCCAAGTGAGATGTTAGCAAGTCTGCAATTCATCAATCAGTTCTCTCAAGATTAAATGTGACCACTAAATATTAAGTCATTTTTGTGATTTAATAATAAAAATCATCTTACATAATAATATAATCTTGATATCTGCAGTAAGGTCATGTCAAAGATTGAAATGAATGTGATGGTCCTAATCTCAAACAGTTATAAGATTGAGTCTGTATTTTACAGACAGAGCCACATATTATCTAAGCTATGCTATCACATTTATTTTATCCATCTGTACTCCTACTGTATGTCAGCAGTTGTCTCATTTGTGTCAATTTTAAGTAGAAACGTCTAAGTTTAAGGCCTCTAAGTTATGAAAGCAACCTCTAAGTAATGCAGTTTCTTCTAGACAGACAGCAAGAAAGCCTACAGGTATTAAAAACAGAGCTAAGTTATTTATTGTCTCACCTTCAATGAATTTACATTCGTAAAAGAGATGATTAAAAAAAGCTGAGGTTAGAGAGCGACCGGCCGTCCGATCCGCTTTGACGTTTAGCCCACAGCTAGCGCACGTGCCCATTTTTCACGGCTTTGACATTTTTCTCATTGTTAGTCTGAAGGTATTAGACAGAGCTCCGGCACGGTGACTTAAAATGGCTGACAGAGTGGATTTCAAGGCTCGGGAGGAGGATGTGGGCTTTGACACCAGAGGGACGCGGATAAGCTCGGCTTGTCACGGTCTGACACGGGGGCCGAGCTGGAGGAGCGGCGTTGTTTTAATGACCGGCGGATAAAAGTGCACACGTCTGTAGTGTTTTGAGGTAGAGTTGCATTTTTATCTTTGATAGGGATGCAAAACATGGTCATTTGTGCAGAGTTTAATTGGAATACAAGAGCGTTTAAAGAGTGCATATTTTCCGATTTGCGGTTTAAGAGCTCCTTTGGTGTATAAGTGTGTCTTAGTACATGTTAACGATATGCAAATGAACAAATCCCAAAGTAAACGATGACATGAGTTATCGTCTCCAACTTTTCTTGGACTACAACAAACACATGGATTGTAGGCAACAGTTTACTTCCTTTGCTTGTTGACGTGGACACAACGGTTATTATGCCTAAACAATCATACAGACACGAGTGTTGTGCAGTGCAGAGTAGCGCTTGTTGTTTGTCATTTCTACAATCACAAATGCAGACACGGTACACAAAATAACTTTGTCTTTAGTAATGATATAGAGGCTCTTTATGAATGCTTGAATTTAATATGGGAACAAATGAAGGTCGTTAGGAAATATTTGGGAATTTTTAAATTGGGATTTTCAGATCAAGTTACGGATAAGTGACAGAAATTCAATAATTATGGAAATAAAGTACCGCAGCGACGACATATTTTTGTAGGCCAACTTGGAAGTTAGCGGGACGCTGGTTCCCTCGCCAAAAAGTCCATTAATTTTTCCTATGGACTTTGACACATATACATTTTGTCCAACAAAATAATCTTTACAGATGAACACAACTTTTACGAATTTGGAAGTATAAATGCGTTTACAGGTAATTACTAATAACTTTATTAAACGCATTTAAAAACTTGTTCCCTTGTTTTTTCCCTTGAATCTTTGTTGTCAGTTGTACCCATGTTGCGTTGTTTTTAGATGTTCCTGCGTGATGACTTTTAAAGTCCCCGACAACTTCTGTAGTTCCATGTAGCAACTTGTTACATTCTTAAAACGAATGTGTTAAAATAACACATCTTGTGTCTAGTTAAGGACAACACATCTGTTATTTTTGGAACAACACACTTTGTGTTGTTTTAACACATCTTGTGTTGTCCCTTCTATTTATTTAAAAATAAAATCAACACGAAATGACACATAATGTGTTAAAATGACACTTAATGTGTTAAATAGGATAACACAAAACAGTGTGTTAAAATTAGTTATAGGGTAGCAATCCCCCTTTTAAAGGGGCGGTGAATTTGTCAATTTTATTGTTTTATTCTGTTGTCTGAGGTCTACTTATGATTATCGATTAGTTTTTACATTCAAAAACATCAAAAGCAATAAGTAATAGGCTATTTTGTAACATGGATTAGTGGCTCTCTGGAGAAATGGTTCGTTTGAAGGGGTGGGCCGCATTGAAGACCTGGACGTAAACACCCACTGCTATGATTGGACAGTTTCATTCCACATCATTACATGTGGGGAAATGTTTTTAAAAAATTCATATAAAAATAGCAGCCGAACACATATATGTTTGAGCCACAAAAGATTCTGGGTGCTAAAGATGATACACATAAATGACAATACGTATAGTAAAGTAGAAACAAAACTTTAAACTCGACGTGACTAACCTACCGTATACAACACAGTAAGCGCGCATCAGAATCTAAACTGCGGCTGATAAATCCTTATCAATAACTTTGTATATTTCTATTGTGCTTGTGAGGTTGCTCTGATATACACGTAACGTTACATACCACAGTTATATGATAAAAAAAGCTTTGTTGAGTGTTGGACCTTTTAAACGCAACTTACCTAAATTACCGTATACAACACCGTAAGCGGGCATCAGAATCTAAATTGCGGCTGGTAAGTCCTTCCTTGTCACTAACTTTGTATATTCTACCGTTAAATTACAATCGTATTGTTAAGTGTTGCACCTTTTTTAATCGTTTAATGTTTTCAGTTAATTAAAACAGTGAAACATACGTGTTTAGACACAGATGTTACAACACAACATATCAAGCGATCTCTTCTAACAAAGCAATAGTGAAATGCAGTAACTCAAATAAAGTAAAATGTTTTACTTACTGTGTATACTGCTGTGTCAGTTTTGTCAGATCCAATATTAATGGTGTTTTTAATCACAGTCTGTCTGCAAATCCAGCATCGACTTGCTTCTTTACAAATGAATCCACAGTACACAAAGTAAACAAACACTCCCCACGCGAGCTGGAACTTCTTCAAAAACAAACTTTAACCACGCATTCCTAATGTTATGTTCTGAGCCTCTGTTGTCCAGCGTCTGTGTTCTTCCCATAGATGGTTCTTCCACAACCAAAAACTAGAGTTTCCATGGTTACTCTAAACAGATCACAGCGTCAAAATAAAAGTCTCTCAGAAAAATGTATTTAAAAGTCATTTTGGTTACATTTGGCACTCTTTAAAAACATGTTTACTGATTGTTGAGACACACGTGTGTCACACGAAGCTGTGGGCGGAGCTGCAAAAGTGGTTGTTGTATTTGGGTTTGGGGTGCTTCAATTCTACTTTGACGTCATATTTCTCCAAATTCCACACTCGGCTGTAATACTGACTTGATATTTTTTAGTAGCACGGACGTTTTAAGTTCTGAAACTTGCAGGATGTTCATTTAAGTATGATGAAATCTTATATAACAAATTATCAAGTTAAAATTTTATATTTGATTCACCACTCCTTTAAGGGCCTCAGACAACATTTTAAGGGTGGGCTTCTTTATTATTCTTGTTTAATTTATGTAGTGCTTAAATAATAAATATGTAACGTTTTGACTCAGTAGTATATCTGCATGAGAGTGCAATAATGAAAGCAAGGATTTCATCAGTTCTGATTAATATAATCCCGGTGACTTTCGGGAGCGAGCCGGCAGAATGCTAACAGCTCAGACTGTCAATATCAATGATTCACGTCAACATCTCAAATCCTTCCTGCCTAAGCACGGCCACCGCACAGCACACCATACATACAGATATAACAGCACTGGCTTGAACATGCTGATATTGTCACTTACATAGTGTAAATATTATCTAATGCTATTTGTACTTGGTGCCACTGCCATTAATAAAGGCTGTAGTACTGTTTGTATCTGATAATTAGACACAAAATTGTTTATATGTAAGACTTCTGTACTTTCCATCACACAAACAGGCCTTCATTATGCATGTGTGTGTGATGTAAAATATTTAAAGTGCGGTTAAAAGTCTTCTTTCCAGACAGGCGGAGGCTTTTAGAGTCTCTTAAAGATGCTTTCTTCTCAAGACCGGCCGCATACCTTTTAGCTATTTCCGTCCAGTCCCACAAAACAGGTTATTTATAGATTACTGTGCCTTTCTCTCACACTCCTCTGCAGGAAATGGTCTTTGCTTGACATTTTGACTGGCCAGAGCTTCTTTCACATTCACGATCAAAGGGCAAGACCTTCAGCGTTAAAGGCTGAGAATCTATTTGCATTATCCAGAACCGAACAGGTCAGATGTAAGAGCAATAGTGGGCTCAGGATGCGTGGGAAAGAGATACCGCTGTATCGTAGCACACTTTTTGTGGTGAAGGACAGCCGTGTTGGTTTAAAAAAGTGTGTGTTGGCAGCCACTCCTGTGTCGAGTTAACACTCTTGGTCTTTTGTGAACTTGCCAGGGTTACAGAACGAGCAACTTGTGAAAAACACATTGTCGACAACCACTGAATTTTTTTTTTTCTAAAGAACAGCAAAGTGCAATGATAAAGCAGGAAATTATTTGAATTTAAAGAGATGTAAACAGTTGAAATATAATGCAAGTTATTGTAAGATATTTCTGTGCTTTACACACCGTCACTGAATTGCCATTTAAAATTGTGTGGCTTTCCATGTTTAAATGTTTGCATTACTCTTACAGTAGCTTTGTTTAACACATTTTATCACATGAAGCATATTTTCAAATGCAAAAAATGTTAACGTTACATGCATGTGCTCACAAGCCAGTTTTCTTTGCACTTAAAAGAATATTACACTTTTATAATAAAAATCCCAATAAATTACTCACCCCCATGTTTTTTTTTTTTGTTCAGTCAAAAAATAAATTACGTTTTTTGAGGAAAACAATCTAGGATTTTTAGAAAAACAATCATAAAATAATTTCGTGAAAAAAGTACTTCTAAACCACAACTTCTCATCTTGCACCAGTCGTGTAATGCGTCAGCGTAACCTTACGTTTTACGCAACATATCCTCCAACCCATACGATTGATTTGTCCATTTCACCAAATACAACCAAAAGTAAAATGATATCTTGGGGGGTTATTTTGCTATGATGACATGGGATAAGATTTTCATTTTAAAACGGCCAGGATTAATTGTATTTTATTACACATTACACTATTCAGGAATTTATGGCAAACAACGTACCCATTTATTTATTATATGATATGAACACAGCATACAAAACAGTCACAAATTTTTAAAAATCAACTTAAAATATTCCAAGTACACTGAGATCAAACGATCGATTTATTTAGAAAAGATAAAAATTTGATGACAATCCGCTATAAATATCAGATCCGGACGTACATTGATTCAAAAACTGCCGCCAGAAGAATCGATGATACTTCATCTTTGATTGTAAAAAGGCATTGGCTCTCGTGTGTCTCGTGATCGATTGCATCATTACGTCAACTAAAAATGTGAAGCGCTATTGACTCTTGTGACCGACTACGTCATGCTGGTTTATGTTTGAATAAGATCTGACTGTTTTGATCACAGATTTCTTCATATAAAGTAATCGTATGGCTTCAGTTCACAGGGTTTGCAATGCGAATGGTTTGCAATACTTTTATTCTGTTTTATACAATAAACACCTGACTGTACTTTTACTTGCGTGTTTTATATGGTTGAGAAGTGGTTGGGTTTAGGGTAAGGGTGAGGGTGGGGTTAGATGCTCCAAAATATCTTTAAAACCATAAATGTTATGAAACTGTTTCTACGTTTACAAATTCATAAAATTAAATGTGTCTAATCGGATGTATAAGGCAAAAAACCTTAAAACGTAACAACAGGTTGTATAAGCTACTGCCGCTAGAGAACACTAATGCCTTAATACGTCACTTTACGTCGTAATAAAGTGCTTGCACAAACGACATATGAGGTTGTTATTTTTTTGAGGACAGTCTCGTATTACGCAATGACATCGAAAGTTCATGTGTACATTATGTGAAACGCACACTTGCAGACCTATTAAAACAATAAATTGACACAAAGACATTAATTAATATCATTCCACATACAACAACGTTAAAACGGTCCTCTTTGATTACGTTATACGTACGGTCACGCTCAGTGCCGCTGCTAGCCATTTTGGTGCCCTAAGCATAATTCCTTTATAATGCCCCCCACCCCGACCCTGTTTTTGCCAGTTTAATTTTCATTACCAAACATATAACTTAATAGCAGAAAGTAAAATCTTCACAGCTTTAGCCAACACACACTACACATTTGAAAGTGCAAACTTTTATGGAATAGCAAAATAGAACAAAAATTACCAAACGTAAATTATCAAAATAATCCAGACATGTTTTTCCCAAGTACAATGCCACTTTAAAATAAATTACATTAAATAAACATCAATAAGTAAACAAGAACACTCAATATTCTTAAATAAAACAAAGCTTCAGAGAACTAAGTGTCACAATGTTTGCTTCATATCATATATAATGACGTTTTATATTTATATATATTTAAGAGTCATGAATTGTTAGCCTACCATGTGCACTGACTGCTAACGTTAACTTTTACTGAGAAATTATTAACCACCATCACGTCAAAATAAACCACAAAATAAACTACTGCTCAATATCTAAAGAAATGTAGTGAAGAAAGTAACAGCTGGCGTCAGTTATTTGTAAAATGTATATGCATAGGTATATGTTTAAGGCTACAGTAAAATCTCAATTTAGCTTGCACTGAAGTTATAAATTATAACAACATAGTTTGCTAACATTAATATCAGCATCGCAAGTTCAAGCCGCATTACGATTAGCAGCAGCTGCAGCCCATGCGCATTTCCCTTATTTAGGAGTGAATGATTAAACATGATGGACTTACCTGCAAGTGATGCACGGACATCATCCCGTAGTTTTTTCTTTTTTTCCGATCCTGACTCCTGCTGGCTTTTCTGGGACATTTCCAAAAGTTGTCTACTGACTGGCCGTTTCTCAATCCGAAGGCTGCAGCCTGCGCGAGGTCGCAAATGCAGGCTGCATACGTCATCAAGCCTGGTTTGTTTCAGGTAACTGAACATTACATTAGCAAGTCATAAGCATATTACAACAATTTACGATTAACTAAGAATAATAGTCAACTCTATAATCGTTAATATTACGAAATAAGAAAGTTTTGATGACGTTTGCAGCCTATAAATGCGACCTCTGGAGGCTGCAGCCTTCGGATTGAGAAACGGTCTCTGTCAAACTTCGTCAGGCGCCCGCGCGATCAACCGGCACGGACCATCAAAGGCTGGGGGCATACTTTCTAGACTAGAGCAATTATATTATCTCGTTCCCCCCTTTTTTGTAACATATACATGGATAAAAAGTGCCTAATAATATTTTATAGGCTAATGAAATAATATCAGCATTATAATTTTTTTTCATTAGGCTATTTTTGGTGCCCCCTCAGCACCTGATGCCCTACGCACAGCGCGTGATGCGCGTTATGGGAGTGGCGGGGCTGGTCACGCTAGCACATCACACGGCTAGTGCAAGACGAGTAGTTGTGGTTTAAAAGTACTTTTTTTGGCAAAATAATGATTGTTTTGCTAGATAAGACCCTTGTGCCTCAGTTGGGTTCGTTTAGAGCCCTATGAAGCTGCATTGAAACTGTAAACTGTAGAGGTCCACTACAGTATATTGAGAAAAATCCTGAAATGTTTTCCTTTAAAAAAAAAATAATTTCTGCTCAACATAGCAAGACATAAACATCTTGCATGTCATGGGGTGTGTAAATTATT
The DNA here is from genome assembly GCF_030506205.2 of Paramisgurnus dabryanus. Taxonomy (NCBI): domain Eukaryota; kingdom Metazoa; phylum Chordata; class Actinopteri; order Cypriniformes; family Cobitidae; genus Paramisgurnus; species Paramisgurnus dabryanus. Next base: position 23,417,936 of record NC_133340.1, on the reverse strand, counting down.
CAGATTTTTTTATGAAAGTCTAGTAATCTTTTAATATCTCTGAAAAACATGCAATAATCAGGTATGGTAAACGTACAAATGTAGTTGATAATAGAGTACAGTGTGCTTAATTGTGATTGGTCAATAGCTGGCTTCCTGTTTTCAGCACCAGTGCCCGGCTCTCTCATTGAATTGTCATCGATCGGGACCCGTCTCACAAATGCCTCCACAAATTGACTCGCAACCACAGTCAGGGCCTACGAAATGAGGCTTTATGGAAATGAGAGACTGCACCACGGACAAAATGTATAAGCTTTAGAAAAGGCTATTTGTTTATGCTACTTAAAATACAACTTCATACAGTATTAAATGGAGAGCGAGCTAGACATCAGAAGGCTAAAAGAAGTCTAGAAGCAACTAAAAGCAAATAAGATTAATGGGAGGGTTAGTGTTTGCAATATTACACATAAATATCATACGAATATATGTTATATGTGGTTTGATATTTCTAAATATATGAAGAGGTCAAATGCAAAACCCTGTTAAGTGTGTATGAATTTGTTGTGTTACTCGCTTGACATAAATGATTTATTTGAAGAACCCCATGAGATTTTAGGTAATTCAATAGCACATTTACATGTTTAACTTCAAAAACATTTATTTTTCATCTGTTTTAAAGTTTTTATTAGTAGTATTTTACATAGTTATTGTTATTATTAGATGTTATTATATAATTTTCTTTTATTGTTACATAAAACATTTTCAGTTTTCTGATACTGTATATTGTAGTGTTATGCTGCATTTACACCAACCGCGGTAAGGGCGTGAAGCGCGAGTGATTTCAATGTTAAGTCAATGTGAAGACGCGTAGACGCGCGTCAGGAGGTCCCGCGGCGCGGAAGAGGCGTTCGGCGCGGCGCGGAAGACGCATTTCCGCCTCTTTCGCGCGTGAAGCTCGGGCGAAAGGCGCGAATTGAGCGTTGTGCGCGGTACGCGCGGTAAGCGCGAATGGTGCTTTTTGTGCATCTAGCGGTTCACGCGAATTTGCGGCTGACGCCCGAGTTGAAAAATTTGAACTTTGGCGGAATTTCGCGCCGCGTTAACCAATCAGGAGCCTGCTTGCTGCTGTGGTGGGAGCCCCGCCCGGAGTCACTCACTCAACCAAGGCTTGATATTGTCCATAAGCAGACACCCGGAGCTATACGACACAAGTTCTTATTTCTATAGAGGAGACAGGAATAAAAAGGACCTCGCTTGGAAGAGTGTCAGTGAGGACATTGGGCAACCTGGTAATTGTAATACACACTTCACTTTTGAGTAACGTGACGTTTATCGACCCGTGTCGTTTATTTTCCCCATAGTAAGGTTACCAAATACAAACTGGTAACTCTCTCGATAAATGCACAATCAACATCAGTCATTTTGCATACAGACAACCGCATAGCACTTGCCCCTCCCACAAGAAGCGGAGTTTGCCTCTGACGCGCGTCAAATGCTTGGTTTTTCCGCACGTCTACTCCGCTCTACACGCGCGAATGCATCCAAATTGTTCAAGCGGCAAACCACGCGCGGTAGACGCGATTTTGACGCCCAAACCGCGTTTGGTGTAAACTCAGCATTAAGGTCAAATGACATGCAAATTAAACAAATACGTTTTATAATAATTTTTAAATAGTGTTTAAATTAAATATTTTATTTCAAATTATTTCTTTACATTTTACGATATAATTGTAATTAAATAATTGTTTTTATCAACTCATGAACCCCCTGCAATTCCTTTGTGAACCACAAGGGAGTTTGTGAGTTGATAAAAACTATTATTTAATTAAATCGTAAAAATGTAAATGAATTTGTGAGTTGATAAAACAATCATTTAATTAAATTGTAAAAATGTAAATTAATAATTTTAAATTAAAAATGTTATTAAAATACTACTGAGCTGATACGGTCCACTTTCGTAACCATCCGCTTGCAAACCCATGTGTTATAATGAAAATTATATTTATGAAAAATATCTTGATTGTCATTAATGTCACAAAATATTGTTTCATTCTTTAAATAAAATATTTAGATTTTGGATTGAAATATGAGCTGGCCAGACATTTTCTTGATCTGTTTTGTTCGATTCATCCCTCTAATCGATCTCGACACATAAACGGACTCGTTTCTCAGTAAGCCTTTTAAAAGATCACCACCTTTCTGAAAATGATACATTAAGTTTTTAATAGACTGTTGTAGTGTCCGCTCTTCATACTCGGTTATCATAACATGACCTCGTTTGTGGCGGTGATCTTAACAGCCCATGGAAATCAACAGACCAATGACCTTTTCAAAGAGCCGAGTCGCATCCATGAGCTGTTGACTTTAATAAAGAGAGATAGGAGATAAATCAAAGCCTCCTCCTGCCAGAGCCTGCGAATGCAACATGATTTTTAGATGAATAAAATGCATTTTTAATGTAGAGCTGTAAAAATAGCACTGTGTTCTCTGGGTTGTTCATATTCATGAATGACTATTAAGGGTTTGTCTGTTGAAAAGACTGGAAGTTGTCCAACAACAACCATCTGCTCTGGTGATCTCGACCACTCAAGATCAACAGAGCTCAATCTGAATACAGTTACTGCCAAGTCATGAGAAATACAGAAGGGAAGACCCTATTTATCTAAAACAAGGATCCAGAACTGCTCCTACGGTCCTCTTTAAAAAATGTCTGCATTACTCAGATGCCATTACCGACAAATCATAAAATCAGCGAGCTATTTTTAGCCCAGTCCAGTTATTTATGTAGGTCAAGAATATTAGACAAATTTATCTGCAGGTGGGTCGAAACGTATGAGGCGTCTCACCAGGGAGAAAAATAAAGACAGATTTATGCAGCTTATAATGTGCTATGCGAACACAAATCTCTCTGGGGCATTTTATTTTTACCTTCAAGTAATTTCAAATTTATATGACAGTTACAGTTCATTATTCACACTAATATCTTGCAGCTACACTGGAGGACTTTTTCTCCACCTGTCAGCATACAGAACGTGTGTAAGAAAACATGTTCCAAGATTACACTTAACTAGTAGCAGAACTTTTTAACTGGTCTGTGCATCCCATCATTTAGGTGTTATTAAACTCTGATCGCTTCCTGTCTGCTACACAGGCATCGATTGTGCACAGCCTGAGCTACTGAATATTGTGCCCGGTCTGATCTACTGAAGATTGTGCCTGGTCCTATCTTCTCAAGATTGTGCACGGTCTGATCTACTCAAGATCGTGCATGGTCTGATCTACTCAAGATTGTCCACGGTCTGATCTACTCAAGATCATTCATGGTCTGATGTACTCAAGGTTGTAAATGGTATGATCCGCTGAAGATCATATGGTTTGATCTACTGAAGTTCATGCACGGTCTGATGTACTCATGTTCACGCATAGTCTGATCTACTCAAGATTGTGCATGGTCTGATCTACTCAAGATCGTGCATGGTCTGATCTACTCAAGATTGTCCACGGTCTGATTTACTCAAGATCATTCATGGTCTGATGTACTCAAGGTTGTAAATGGTATGATCCGCTGAAGATCATATGGTTTGATCTACTGAAGTTCATGCATGGTCTGATGTACTCAAGTTCGCGCATGGTCTGATCTACTCAAGATTGTGCATGGTCTGATCTGCTAAAGATTGTGCATGGTCTGATCTACTCAAGATTGTGCATGTTCTGATCTGCTAATGATTGTGCATGGTCTGATCTGCTGAAGATCATATGGTTTGATCTACTGAAGACCGTGCACGGTCTGATCTCCTGAAGATCATATGGTTTGATCTACTGAAGATCGTGCACGGTCTGATCTACTCAAGATCATGCACGGTCTGATCTACTCAAGATCATGCATGGTCTGATCCACTCAAGATCGCGCACGGTCTGATCTACTCAAGATTGTGCATGGTCTGATCTACTCAAGATTGTGCAAGGTCTGATCTGCTGAAGATCATATGGTTTGATCTACTGAAGACCGTGCACGGTCTGATCTCCTGAAGATCATATGGTTTGATCTACTGAAGATCGTGCACGGTCTGATCTACTCAAGATCATGCACGGTCTGATCTACTCAAGATCGTGCATGGTCTGATCCACTCAAGATCACACACGGTCTGGTCTACTCAAGATTGTGCATGGTCTGATCTACTCAAGATTGTGCAAGGTCTGATCTGCTGAAGATCATATGGTTTGATCTATTGAAGATCTTGCCCGGTCTGATCTACTGAAGATCGCGCATGGTCTAATCTACTGAAGTGCGCACACAGTCTGATCTACTCAAGATCGCGCACAGTCTGATATACCAAAGATTGCGCGCGGTCGGATCTTCTCAAGATTGTGCATGGTCTGATCTACTCAAGATCGTGCATGGTCTGATCTACTCAAGATCGTGCACGGTCTGATCTACTCAAGATCGTGCACGGTCTGATCCACTCGTGATTGTGCACGGTCGGATCTTCTAAAGATTGTGCATGGTCTGATCCACTCGTGATTGTGCATGGTCTGATCTACTGAAGATCGTGCATGGTCTGATCTACTCAATATCGTGTATGGTCTGATCTACTAAAGATCGCGCATGGTCTGATCTACTGGAGAGAGCACACAGTCTGATCTACTCAAGATCGAGCACCGTCTGATCCACTCATGATTGTGCACGGTCTGATCTACTCAAGATCGTGCACGGTCTGATCCACTCATGATTGTGCCAGGTCTGATCTACTCAAGATCGCGCACAGTCTGAACTACTCAAGATTGTGCACGGTCTGATCTACTCAAGATCGCGCACGTTATGATCTACTCAAGATCGCGCATAGTCTGATCTACTCAAGATTGCGCACGGTCTGATCTACTCAAGATCGTGCACGTTATGATCTACTCAAGATCGCACACGGTCTGATCCACTCATGATTGTGCATGGTCTGATCTACTCAAGATTGCGCACGGTCTGATCTACCAAAGATCGCGCATGGTCTGATCTACTCAAGATCACTTATGGTCTGGTCTACTGAAGATCTACTAAAGATACATGGTCTGATCTATTGAAGATCATGCACAGTTTTAGCTACTAAAAATCATGCATGGTCTGATCTTCCGAAGATCACTGATGGACAGATCTACTGAAGATCAACTGAAGATCACGTAAGATCTGATATACCTAAGACCACATATAATCTAGATCTACTGAAGATCACTCACAGTCTGATTTACTAAAGATCACTTACAATCTGATCTACTTTTGTGGCACAATCTGATCTGGCCCCTTTGTGGCAAAATGCACAGTACGTTGAATGAATCCTTTAAATGCCTTGGAGCTTAAAGTGAATATATTTCCAGATGTTTACTGCGTGTGTAGGAGAAATATTAATTCCCTTCAGCTTAATTGACTGTACACTTTGTCACAGTGGAGAACTGTGTCAGAGCAGCTGTGAGTTTAAGGACATCATAAATCATCAAGACTTGGGATAGCAAACGTGAGAAGATTTATAGACCTGACACCAACCCGTTCTGCTCTCTCTTACACCATTCCATACACGGCTGCAGGACTTCAGTATACATATTTCTGTGTTGGTGTGCGTATGGACACTTGGCATAGTTGTAATTTTGCCGCATTAAGAAAGAACAGCAGGTCATTATATTTTCATTTTCAGGACTGCCAAAAACAGATTTTACTCACAAACATAAACGTATCTGTTTAAATTGTTTTAATTCCCGCATGTATCAAAATAAACATAGTGCATAAAAATATCTCAAACATATTGCATTCTCTTAATGTGGTCTGTTTTTCAAAAAGCAATTTTATAGAAAGTCTAAACCAATAAACATTTGTAAATGGTACACCTCTTAGGGGTCAAGTCTACAATAAGCTAATAAGACATTTTCTAGCTTCCATGTTCAGAAGAGAGGGTTTTACCTTTTACTATAAATGAAATGTGTAATGTTTATTATTTATATATATAAACATTAGTCCAGTGCTGTCTTCACATAATAAGGAGAGATTTTCACCATGAATACATTGTTAAATATATTGAGGTTTACGTATACACAGTGTGTGTATGAATCATGGAGAGTCTAACTGTCAGACACAATGTGTGAAATTAGCTTTATAGTTTGAAATATCATGCAGTACTGAACTAGATTGTATTAATATTATACATGCATTAATTAAGAGATTACTTGGTGTACTTGTACAGTAGTTTAACTCACAGCGGGACCATTAAAATAAATTATTGAAGGCAGAAAGGTTCATTTAAAGTGAGGAAAAGCAATTACAGCATTGTACACAAAAAAGTGTAAGCAAAAATACCCATAGATATATATACTTTTATGTGCAGGCATTTCTGTGCTATACAACTAATGATCGCTCCGTCTCACTGCACAGTGGGCGGAAGATACAAAAGTCTTTGAGCTTGTGGTCTGTGTGAAAGTGCATAAAGATCAAAAGATGTCCGTCTATGGTAGCATGTGAGACAAAAATAAAACACCAGACAGATATTGTATATGATTGGATAGACTTTAAGATGTAAAATACATTTTTGGTGTCTCCAGAGTACGTATGTAAAGTTTTAGCTCAAAATACCCCACAGATCATTTATTATAACATTTAAAAATTGATACTTTGTAGGTGCGAGCAAAAATTTGCCGCTTTTGGGTGTGTCCTTTAAAATGCAAATGAGCTGATGAAATGCAAACACTGATCGCCATAACGGTGGTTTGTTGCAATTGAAATTATTTTTTCTCTCTCTGCACTAAATGGCAGTGTCGTGGTTGGATAGGGCAGATTAAGGGGTGGTATTATTATACTAAGATACACTTTTTGCATCAAACACAACCATACAATAAAAAAATCTACCCTCTCCTTCTTTTTTTAATTCTCATTAAACCAAATTATTCTTATAAGACATGCTGTTTCGATTCTCTTGTTAATGTGACCTCACACAAACAAAGCCCCGCCCACGGCCACCGACTGACTTCTAAATGCATTTTGGACATGTTGTCATAAATGATCAGTGGGGTATTTTGTGCTTAAACATTACAGACATATTCTAGGCACACCTGAGACTTATATTACATCTTGTCAAAATGGGCAATAACATGTGCCCTTTAAACCATGTTCATAAACTTAACGAAACAAAGACTTTAATGAAGAATATTTTATCTCGGGGAACCTTAATAAAAAGGAATGGATCAAAAACATATGGAGCATAAAAACATCTGTAGGCTTTATTTTAATAATCCTTATTCAGTAATTATGCAAATGGTTTGTTAAGTCCTGTAAGTCTCCGTACAAATAGCGTGGGTATCCCGCAATACAAAGTCAGCTCGTACCATAACAAAGCCCCGGCTGATTTACTGTTGTCATAAAGAGCCCCAGGGCCAATTAGATTTGTCTAGGACACGGTCATGGGTGGGTAATTGGCCAGCGCTCCTCTAAAGGCTGACTAGAGATTTCTCTCGCTCCTCAACGACTCATTTAAGCTTCAAAGTTAATTTGAGGTCAGACATCGGACTCGCTCTAAGTCTGTTGGCAGGCGAGCGGTCACGGACGGTGCTCATGCCAAACCTGCGCTTGGTCACTGCGATCCAAACAAAAAGGCTTAATTTTCTTTAATCAATGCATTTCACAGAATATCAAGTGGAGTACAAGAGTTTATCTCGATGTATATGATTGGTGAATATACAGAACGCTTAACCTGAGCTCATTATAAGCTACGGTTGGTGATTTATAAAAAGCGTTCATCTCCATGTCTGGACATCATTACTTTCATGTCAATCTCCAAAGCATCACTACAGTACAAATGATCAGAGAGCTTATTAATCTCTCATATGTAAAACATCTGGACACACTCATTTTAAACTCTTTTATACTCATACTGTATGCATCTCTTTGGATTTATTACAGATCAACAGATGATTCAGCTACAGTGCGGACAGTGTTGGTGAGCAGGTTGAAGATGGGTGAGATAGAGGATGGAGAGGTGGACCACATCACAGCTGACATGCACCCAAAGGTACAGTCACTATAGCCAAAATAACGCTGACAAAAGCATTTTACATGACATATGTGACCCTGGACCACAAAACCAGCCTTAAAGGAACAGTATGTAGGATTGTGGCCAAAACTGGTATTGCAATAACAAAACTTGTGGCTAAAACTGGTACTGCAAGCACCCAACTAGTGGCCAATACACAAAATGACAACATAAACATCAGTTGAGGGCTGCAATATCCTGGCCAGACCACTGTTGTCAGTGATATAAGTGTTTGAAATGAAAATGATTTCTAAATGTCTAGTTACATATCAGGGCCATTTTATGATTAATTGATATAAATTTCTTACATACTGTTCCTTTAAATAGCACGGGTATCGGTCAAATTATCTATTTTTCTTTTTATGCCCAAAATCATCAGGATATTAAGTGCAGATCATGCTCCATTAAGATATTTAGTCAATTTCCTACAGTAAATATATCAAAATGTGTTTATCATTAGTAACATGTGTGGCTAAGGACTTAATTTGGACAACTTTAAAGGCGATTTTCTTAATATTTTTTTTATTATCTGCATTTTTGATATAATTGTATATGTTTAGGACCCCTCGAAAATGATATAGCCCCATCTCAAGGTGCTATCCTTCAAATAAATGAAATGAAAATAAAAAATAATTTTTAAAAATAATTCTCAAATATCTTGTATCTCGGCCAAATATTGTCCTATTTAACAAACCATACATCAATGGAAATAAATGTTAATTTAAAAAAAATTAACCTTGGTTTGGTGGTCCAGTGTAACCTATGTAACTTCAATTTACATTACCACAAAATTATTATATTATGTTTATGCATTTGGCAGGTAATTTTTCCAATGGGGCTCAAAGTGCATTCAGAGCCAACTTTTTTATTTTTTATTTCCCAATGGATCAGATTTGCTAAATGTGCTAAAACTAAATAATGGCAGAAATACTAGTACACTGACGTGCACAAACCTTAAAGGGACACTCCACTTTTTTGATCTACTGGTATTGCGGTACCAGATTTACCATAGCTTAGCATAATCTATTGAATCCGATTAGACCATTAGCATTGTGCTCAAAAATAACCAAAGAGTTTTGATATTTTTCCTATTTAAAACTTGACTCTTCTGTAGTTACATTGTGTACTAAGGCCGACAGAAAATTAAAAGCTGCGATTTTCTAGGCAGATATGGCTAGGAACTATACTCTCATTCTGGCGTAATAATCAAGGACTTTGCTGCCGTAACATGGCTGCGGGAGGCACAATGATATGACGGAACTATTTTTGGGCACTGTTAATATAATTGCACCTCCTGAATGGGTTAACAGATTGAATGGATTATGCTAAACTATGCTAAAAGTGGTACCTGAAAGGGAAACACCCACATACAGTATGCATATGCAATATTTACATTGTGTGTCTTCAGTAAATCCTGTACTTTTTACACCAAAAGAGGCATTTAGGCATTTGTGTTGGCCAAAGTTGATAGTAAATCTGACCCTATGTCCTCTGGGAGTTAAATCCACCACCTTTGCACTGCAAACCCAATGCTCTACCAGCTGAGATACAGGAGATTGGCATATACCCTACTAATAGACAGCATGTTACCCGGCTAACTTAATAACTAACATTGACACCAGCAGAACCCTTTAACCTTCATTGATGAGAGAGAGAGAGAGAGAGAGAGTGTGAGAGAGAGATGAGCAAGAAAATAAAGGGAGTGAGAGAATTATTGAGAGTTATGGAGATGACCGTGAAGAGCAAATAGAGGATATTTAGACGGAGAATCTGGGTTGCGCTGCTTTCAGAAGTAAATTGAAAATGTGTTTTACATTCCAGTACTGAATTAGAATTGATGCCGAAAAGATGTAGTCAATTGGATGCAGGGTTATTTAAATCACAAATTCATATAACATTTGTGTAACTTTTGAAAAGAAAAGATTAAGGTTACATTTACATTGGAAGGGATCAATATTTGAAATACCACCAACAGAAAAATGTAATTGATTCGTAAATAATTTATCATAATAAATAAATTCCTATTAAAGGTTCAATTTATAGAACAATTCAAATGCCACCTCATTAAAAAATAAAATGATATTAACTGAATGCTTACAGTACGTATTATACATTCATCTAATGAGGCGTACACACCAAATGAGTGGACTACATAAAGTCAATGCAAAGACACAAATAGACGCAGATGCGAATGACGCGAATTCATTGGTAACCGAAACGCATGCGCTATTCACATGAGACAAATTTACATCCCGCGAGTAATTTAGAGCGAGGAATGTGATGCTACGCATTTGCAGTAGCTTTAAATCCGCTTAATTGCAGCCTCAAGTCATTCAAAAATACCAGTTTGGTGGCAGAATCCATTAGTCTGGATTAAAAATGCTCATTTACTGTACAAGAAAACATGTCTGACGCACTTAGAGGGTTTTGCGTCTTCAAATCTTCAAATCTTCCAGTCAATTCCAGTTCAGCATCCGATGGGTTTTTAGGAAGTCTGATTTAGCAGCAGTCCAAAGAAAATTCCAGCATTGCAATTCTTAAATCATGAATTCTGCTCAACATTGCAATACATTTTTTACTAAAACTTTTAAAATAACACTTAATGTAGTGCATATGTAGTGTAAAGGGTGCAGATTTGGAATAGCTATAAGCCAACTGTCTTTTTTTTGGAGCTGTGTGCCAAGAAGTGTCTCAAAACTCTTCCAGGCTCATTTGATGTAATGAGACGTGAAGACTCATCCGTCAGGCACTAAACTCCGGTGCGGAGTCTGAATTTAAAGTGATTGGGGCGTGCATGCCGCAGGTCAGATTTGATGAAGTTGATGGAGGATTTGTGTTTGTCTTGAGCTGGCGTTAGGGTCTCTTGGCTCTTGTATCGCTGACATTGGCGCTCTGGGATACTTAGAGAAACCCTCGATTATCTGAGCGCCAGTGCAGGTGACAGCTTATCAAACGACCGCACACCGTGCGTGCAAGACAGACAGATAGACAGACACACACACTGAGAGAGAGAGAGAGAGAGAGAGAGAGAGTCACTGGCTATTGCTAACTTTAGGATGGTTAGTAGTTATTCTGCTGATGTGCATTACAATTCAGGGTGGGTTCCTCAGGGTAAAGGGTTTCTCATCTGGTGTGCCAATCACTGTTGGCATGCTTATTGGTGCCCTAAAGACAAAAACAAGAAGACATTAATAAGTTTCATTGAACATCATCTGCAATGGCTATATTGCGTGTTGTAAAAAAGCTGATTGCAAATAAAAATGGAAAAGTGACTGCTGTTAGAATGAATTTTTCTGTTTTCTTCCCACAGTGCACGCTGGTGTATGAGTCATCACATGGAACAGTTAATGACAAAGATAATGGACCAATAATGAATGATGGTGGTGAGTAATTATTATTTCATATTTGCAGGTTTCTTTTACTATAGTGCTGTGTCTGGTTGTATTTATCTTTGTCTTTGTAGTTTATCACTTTATGGTTGCTCTGAACACTCCCCCATCTGCCACTGGTCAGCCGAACTTGTAGTCCCACCTCAAACTCACACCATTGGCTACTTAATATTGCTGTTTACAGTCGGTCAGGGACTAGTTTTTCCGGCGGAAGGAAAACATTTAGTGATTTTACTTCATGAAAGTTGTGTTGATACACCCTTCAGCTGTACTTACAGTATCAATAAGAAAGGAATGCCTGGGCTAACTTACCTAGCTTTGCGATTTTTGTTTATATCGATGCGAATTGAGCTGTTTTTTACTTCTATATGTTCATTTTTAAAAAGCCATGTTTCCATTGACCAGTATGTATAGTCTTTGGTTTTGTGCGCAGATGAGTTTTAAGTTTGTTTCTGGTGGTTGAGTGCCAGCGTAAGGTGGATTGTGGGATTGATGGGGGTGCTTCGGCATTGTGAGTGACATTTGTTTTAATTTCCTCCGCTTTAGTTTAACAAAGAGGCTTAAACTTCGTTTCTATGGAAGCCGAACTTAATGTTATGGAGAATTTCTTCTGCTAGTGTGTATGTATGGTACTTTAAGACTCTTTTTTTGTTTTATATTGGCTTTAGTTGTTTGACAAATTAATTTAACCTCTGAGAAATATACAAACTCAATGTGAATCCCCATCGTTGGATTCGAGGGTAAATGCAGTTTAGGGACCACTGCCTTGGGTAATGAAGCAGTGTAAACCTTATTGGGAGAATAGGTAAAGACTAGGGGTGACCCCGAATAGTCGAAGATTCGATGCATCGATAGGAGAAGCCTGATTCGACTACCAATCTCACAGTCGAATCGTCGGAGATGTGTTATGAAATTAGGATCATTCAATTTTGGCCGTATATGGGTGCACACATTATCTGATTTCACACATAACAGCTTTCTCACAATATATTAATATACTGCATATTATGATAATGCTGCAAATAATATGTGAAGTAGCAGCTTTCAATAAATATTTTTAAAATGCGTTAATAAATCCAACAACCTCTGTGACCGGGCTACACGTCCATAAGAGGTTTATATGTTAATAAACCATTGCCTCTTTGTTTCTACATTTAAAAGACAAAGCTGGCAAATTATATTATGCCTTTCGTTCTTTTAATAATTTCTATATTTTATTTTATTTATAAATCACTTTGGGTTATCTGATTTAACTATTTGGCTTGTGTTTTGTTTCCGTGCACTTGAGGCATTTTGCATATTTGTTCTGCACTTTGTTACTTCTGACCTTATTTTATTTAAAAAATTGTATTTATTATAAACGTAAATTCTGATCTAATTTAAGTATGTAAATTTTGGATAGCTTTTCGTTGTATCGATGTTGCGCTGTTGCGTGCTGGATATGCTTGCGCATGTAATTTAACCGAACGGGTTAGGTGCTCTGCATCTCATATTTAGGAGTTCATCAAACTAAACATTAAAAAACGAATGTTTTTCGACGAGTATAAGTTTTTAAAATGTATTTAAAACAGAGGTGTTATCTTGTCAAAAGTACAAAACAGGTAAGCCGTTTTATTTATTTCGGTGATAAAACGGAAACTATCTGCACCGAACCTATTTCTGCCTGACATGTCTTTCTTTTGATTTAATATTATGGTCGGGCGATGTTCATTTTCAAATGATAGCAAAGAGATTCCTAAAATAAATAATATCATCCGGTCTTTCTGTATCTAAAGTTAATACAGAGATGATCAAAGTCAAAGCAAGCAAGCAGGTATTTCTGTGCTAAATAATAATGCGTAGTGTCTATAAAATCATTAATTTCAGTGTTTTTCTTGTTATAAATTAACGTTTAATGAATTGTATATAAAGATTAGGTTTTTATCATTTACAGTCACAATCACAAATTATTTGTCATTTCTCATTTGTCGGGTTTTTTTGGTCATGACTGCTTTGACGCGCTATCTCCAAATTAAATAAAAACACTGAATTGTAGCCGGAGTTTCCAAGGCAGGATCACCTTTGTTATTTTTTTTGGTTTAGTTATCAAAATGTATTTTTGTGTGATGTTCTTTAGATCGTGGCTTTAAAATGTTATGAGGAATAATTAAACAAATGTTGCCTTACATTTTACCTTTAAAAATATATATAAATGCATCGTCAGTTTTGTCTTCGTTTATTACTTGAAAGACAGTTTTGGTCACTTTATCAGAAAGTTGTTTATGTGTGCTGGTTGTGAAAGAAAAAGTTACCAATTTGTACCTGGTCTGGCCGCCTCCCAACCCATGCACACAAACATAGATGATTCGACTATCGGTCGACTATGGAAAGATTCGACAATTCTGATTCGAATATGTAAATCCTTAGTCGAGGACACCCCTAATAAAGACAAAAAGACATTTAAATTTAGCTATTTATTTTACAGTGCTTCCTCACTCTTATACCTCACTTTTACTGTGCTTCCTCACTCTTATACCTCACTTTTACTGTGCTTCCTCACTCTTATACCTCACTTTTACTGTGCTTCCTCACTCTTATACCTCACTTTTACTGTGCTTCCTCACTCTTATACCTCAGTTGTACTGTGCTTCCTCACTCTTATACCTCACTTTTACTGTGCTTCCTCACTCTTATACCTCACTTTTACTGTGCTTCCTCACTCTTATGCCTCACTTTTACTGTGCTTCCTCACTCTTATACCTCACTTTTACTGTGCTTCCTCACTCTTATACCTCACTTTTTCTGTGCTTCCTCACTCTTATACCTCAGTTGTACTGTGCTTCCTCACTCTTATACCTCACTTTTACTGTGCTTCCTCACTCTTATACCTCACTTTTACTGTGCTTCCTCACTCTTATACCTCACTTTTACTGTGCTTCCTCACTCTTATACCTCACTTTTACTGTGCTTCCTCACTCTTATACCTCACTTTTTCTGTGCTTCCTCACTCTTATACCTCACTTTTACTGTGCTTCCTCACTCTTATACCTCACTTTTACTGTGCTTTCTCACTCTTATACCTCACTTTTACTGTGCTTCCTCACTCTTATACCTCACTTTTATCCTGCTTCCTCACTCTTATACCTCACTTTTACTGTGCTTCCTCACTCTTATACCTCACTTTTTCTGTGCTTCCTCACTCTTATACCTCACTTTTACTGTGCTTCCTCACTCTTATACCTCACTTTTTCTGTGCTTCCTCACTCTTATACCTCACTTTTATCCTGCTTCCTCACTCTTATACCTCACTTTTACTGTGCTTCCTCACTCTTATACCTCAGTTGTACTGTGCTTCCTCACTCTTATACCTCACTTTTACTGTGCTTCCTCACTCTTATACCTCACTTTTACTGTGCTTCCTCACTCTTATACCTCACTTTTATCCTGCTTCCTCACTCTTATACCTCACTTTTACTGTGCTTCCTCACTCTTATACCTCACTTTTACTGTGCTTCCTCACTCTTATACCTCAGTTGTACTGTGCTTCCTCACTCTTATACCTCAGTTGTACTGTGCTTCCTCACTCTTATAACTCACTTTTATTCTGCTTCCTCACTCTTATACCTCACTTTTACTGTGCTTCCTCACTCTTATACCTCACTTTTACTGTTATAGCTCATTTTGTTTTTGCTTCCTCATTGTTTTACCTTATTTGACTCTGCTTTTTCATCATTATACCTCACTTTTTTGCTTCCTCGCAGTTTTATGTCAGTTTTTGCATCCTCGCTGTTATACATCATTTGACTCTGCTTTTTACTATTATACCTCACTTTTTTGCTTCCTCTATGCTATACCTCATTTTTTTGCCTTGTCACTGTTATAGCTCTTTTTTTGCTTCCTCGCTGTTATACGTTATTTGACTCTGCTTTTTTTACTATTTTACTTCACTTTTTTGCTTCCTTGCTGTTATACCTCACTTTTACTGTGCTTCCTCACTCTTATAACTCACTTTTACTGTGCTTCCTCACTCTTATACCTCACTTTTACTGTGCTTCCTCACTCTTATACCTCACTTTTTCTGTGCTTCCTCACTCTTAAACCTCACTTTTACTGTGCTTCCTCACTCTTATACCTCACTTTTACTGTGCTTCCTCACTCTTATACCTCACTTTTATCCTGCTTCCTCACTCTTATACCTCACTTTTACTGTGCTTCCTCACTCTTATAACTCACTTTTACTGTGCTTCCTCACTCTTATACCTCACTTTTACTGTGCTTCCTCACTCTTATACCTCACTTTTACTGTGCTTCCTCACTCTTATACCTCACTTTTACTGTGCTTCCTCACTCTTATACCTCACTTTTACTGTGCTTCCTCACTCTTATAACTCACTTTTACTGTGCTTTCTCACTCTTATACCTCACTTTTACTGTGCTTCCTCACTCTTATACCTCACTTTTATCCTGCTTCCTCACTCTTATACCTCACTTTTACTGTGCTTCCTCACTCTTATACCTCACTTTTACTGTGCTTCCTCACTCTTATACCTCAGTTGTACTGTGCTTCCTCACTCTTATACCTCAGTTGTACTGTGCTTCCTCACTCTTATAACTCACTTTTATTCTGCTTCCTCACTCTTATACCTAACTTTTACTGTGCTTCCTCACTCTTATACCTCACTTTTACTGTTATAGCTCATTTTGTTTTTGCTTCCTCATTGTTTTACCTTATTTGACTCTGCTTTTTCATCATTATACCTCACTTTTTTGCTTCCTCGCAGTTTTATGTCAGTTTTTGCATCCTCACTGTTATACATCATTTGACTCTGCTTTTTACTATTATACCTCACTTTTTTGCTTCCTCGCTGTTATACGTTATTTGACTCTGCTTTTTTTACTATTTTACTTCACTTTTTTGCTTCCTTGCTGTTATACCTCACTTTTACTGTGCTTCCTCACTCTTATAACTCACTTTTACTGTGCTTCCTCACTCTTATAACTCACTTTTACTGTGCTTCCTCACTCTTATACCTCACTTTTACTGTGCTTCCTCACTCTTATACCTCACTTTTACTGTGCTTCCTCACTCTTATACCTCACTTTTACTGTGCTTCCTCACTCTTATACCTCACTTTTACTGTGCTTCCTCACTCTTATAACTCACTTTTACTGTGCTTTCTCACTCTTATACCTCACTTTTACTGTGCTTCCTCACTCTTATACCTCACTTTTATCCTGCTTCCTCACTCTTATACCTCACTTTTACTGTGCTTCCTCACTCTTATACCTCACTTTTACTGTGCTTCCTCACTCTTATACCTCAGTTGTACTGTGCTTCCTCACTCTTATACCTCACTTTTACTGTGCTTTCTCACTCTTATACCTCACTTTTACTGTGCTTTCTCACTCTTATACCTCACTTTAACTGTGCTTCCTCACTCTTATACCTCACTTTTACTGTGCTTTCTCACTCTTATACCTCACTTTTACTGTGCTTTCTCACTCTTATACCTCACTTTAACTGTGCTTTCTCACTCTTATACCTCACTTTAACTGTGCTTCCTCACTCTTATACCTCACTTTTATCCTGCTTCCTCACTCTTATACCTCACTTTTACTGTGCTTCCTCACTCTTATACCTCAGTTGTACTGTGCTTCCTCACTCTTATAACTCACTTTTACTGTGCTTCCTCACTCTTATACCTCACTTTTACTGTTATAGCTCATTTTGTTTTTGCTTCCTCATTGTTTTACCTTATTTGACTCTGCTTTTTCATCATTATACCTCACTTTTTTGCTTCCTCGCAGTTTTATGTCAGTTTTTGCATCCTCGCTGTTATACATCATTCGACTCTGCTTTTTACTATTATACCTCACTTTTTTGCTTCCTCTATGCTATACCTCATTTTTTTGCCTTGTCACTGTTATAGCTCTTTTTTTGCATCCTCGCTGTTATACATCATTTGACTCTGCTTTTTACTATTATACCTCACTTTTTTGCTTCCGCTATGCTATACCTCATTTTTTTGCCTTGTCACTGTTATAGCTCTTTTTTTGCTTCCTCGCTGTTATACGTTATTTGACTCTGCTTTTTTTACTATTTTACTTCAATTTTTTTTGCTTCCTTGCTGTTATACCTCATTTTTTGCTTCTTTTTCTTCACTATTATACCTCACATTTTACTCTGCTTATTCTGCTTTATTATACAGTTATAAAATGGCTGGAAAACCAATGTAAACTTTGTGTAGTCCATTCTTCTAGGGAAACATTTACAGTATGTGTTTGGATTTTTTTGAAAACATTTTTATTACAACCCTGCCTACAATAGTTGGTATAATCTGATTAGACACCTCGCCTAGCCTAGTTGGTTTTCCATTCTGGTAAAGCTGGTGCTAAACTGGTCCAGCTGGTTGGCTGGCTGGTCTCCCAGTCTGACCAGTTCAAAGCCAACAATTTAGCATATTAAACTCTAATGGTAGTCAAAACTACAATTTTGAAAGAAATGAATTGAGATTGTTGATTTGTATGCTGCAGAAAGTTTTCAAACCTGCCCATTTTAACCTTCTGCAAGCGCACAGATGGTAAAAGCATTGTTTAAAGTGACGGGAGCATGAGAAGAAGCTTGTTTAAAAAATAAATGCTTGCATAATACTTGCAGATCTCCACTCTGTTGCTCTTGCAGTGAAGCGTGACAAGAGTTGAGGAAATAACTGTTAGCATTGCTGCCTTACTTCTGATAAGAATGTGAAACGCTTCCTGAATTCTGACTCGCTGCCATAGAAACTCTTCTTCTTACGTCAGGGTTTGCTGACAGGCTTTAGTTTAAACATTCATCACATGTGCCTGTGTGCTTTTTTCATAGCACAGATGTGGTATTTCCTAGAAGACTTTTAAAGTTACAGTGCACCTTAAAAATGTACATTACAGTAATGTTGTTCAAAACTTAACATATTTTCTCTCTCTTTCTGTCTCACAGTGTTTAAGAATGCAATATGTAAGGTGTATCGCTTTCAGACGGTGGAGAGTAAATGGATGTTGGTACGAGAGCAGATGGCTGAGTGTACGTTGTCCTTCAGCATCCCCAAACAGCTTATCAGCCTTTACATTGAGGAGGACACCTGCAGGTGAGACCTGAAAAAGGACAATGATTGAAAAACCAAAAGTATTGAAGAAGGGGCAGGACAGGTTTTATCTGGGCTGGTAAACAAGAGGTCACGAGTTTGAACCTAAAAAGAGAGATCGTTTCGAGGAGGGTAGGAGATTGACGTAGTCATTTGTAAAATAAACCACAAAATTAGGTTTACACAAGTATGATGACTATATTGTATCGTAAGATCTCTGGTGGTTCCCACTCTAAAAGAAAATGTTTTGGGAATAAGCCAGGATGAAAATGGATTTGTTTGGAAAACCGAATGCAACACAAAAGCCAGTGAAAGCGAGATGCGATGTGCTTCTCATGCAAGGGTTTATTTCGAAGATGGAAATGGCTGTTTTAGAGCTATACTTAGAGCCTATGTTAAATTATTCAAGGATGTTTAACACTTCAAAGCCGAGTGCCCATACGCCGAAACTCAGCCACCATCTCCCTCTCTCTTTTCATTTCTATTCTCTCCATCTCATCAATGGAAAGTGAATTGAGCTACATGGAATCGCAAGGTGAAAAGAACAAACGCGTGCTGGAAGAAACCTTCAGTCACAAGATTTATAAAGCACAGCAGTAAATAATGCTCTCCAACAAAGTGCATTGATGTTTATTAAGATCTCTGTGTGTTTAGCTCAGCTCGTGGGCTATTCAGATGAAGCCATTCTAGGTTGCTTTTTCACCAAATGTTTCAGACGTAAAAGCATCGCCCTCCGTAAGCATGTATGAGTGCTCAGTGTGTCTGAGAATGTAGGTAATAGGGATGCTAAACAATTAATCGCAATTAATCGTTAGCAGAATAAAAGTTTTTGTTTACATCACATATGTGTGTAAACTGTGTATAATAAATATGTATATATATAAATATGAACACATTCATGTATAATTTTAAGAAAAAAAATGTATATATTAAGTATTTATATTTATATATAATATAAATTATACATAAATATACAAATGTATATACACATGTAAACATTTCTAAAACATATACATGCATGTGTGTACATTTATTTATACAAATTTATTATACACAGTTCACACACATATATGATGTAAACAAAAACTTTTATTCTGCTAACGATTAATCGCGATTAATTGTTTAGCATCCCTAGTAGGTAAACAAGGGTGCGCAATGTTGAGAGTAAAATTAAAAATGTCCTAAATTCCAGTTTCATTCCTAATATTATGCGCATGTAATTCATACAATGGCAAATTAACTTTGCCTTTTCATTCAAAATTTGTCAGACATTGTTCAATCGTGGAAACGAAAATACAAACAATTTGCGTGTGCATTCGAATTAAGTGACAATTTTAACATCAAGACATTTGCAAATTCACTGTAAAAAGTAAAGGCTGCTCTTCTTAACTTAAACTTACTTGAATTGGTAACGCCTAAAAAAATATGTTTTATAAACTTAAAATTTCTTATTTTAAGTAAAAATTAGGGTAAAAAATTTGGTTACACCTAAAAAAAAATAGGTTTTATAAACTTAAAATTTCTCACTTTAACTCTTTCACCGCCATTGACGAGATATCTCGTCAATTAAGAAAAGACGCTTCCCCGCCAATGACGAGATTTTCCGTCTTTCCGCAATACCGCTATTATCCACCCTTCCGCAACTTTTTAAACCCGGAAGTATTGCCCTATGGAAAGCCGCTGCATGTCCGTGTCTGTTTTAAAGATCGCTCTGAATGGGATCTCTATGAAAAGTCAGTCACAAAAATGGAATTATCTCTGCTTTTTGCTCAAAATGTGGTGTTTTGCAGAAACCTACCCATATTCAAAAGCTGATTACAAAAGAACTACTGAAGGTAGGATGAAACGATTTTTTTGTTTGAAAGCAGAGGGTCTGTTCTTTCATTTGGTATATTGTATGTTTATATATTTAAAGAAGAACATTTTCTGGAAGGCATTAAACTTTGGTGAAAATCATGAAAAACGCTGGCGCTGGCTGGCAACTTTTAAAAAAAACGCTGGCGGTGAAAGAGTTAAGTGAAATATTAAGGTTAATTAAAGCAAAAAAATACTTCGATTGCTTACACCTAAAAAAAACATTTTATGAACTTAAAATTTCTCACTTTAAGTGAAATATTAAGGTTAAACATTTTTTAAAAAAAATACTTCAATTGGTTACACCTAAAAAATATGTTTTATAAACTTAAAATTTCTTACTTTAAGTGAAATATTAAGATTAATAAAAAAAAACTTCAATTGCTTAAACCTAAAAAAAAAAACATTTTATGAACTTAAAATTTTTCACTTAAAGTGAAAGATTAAGGTAAATTTCTTAAAAAAATGCTTTAATTGGTTACACCTAAAGGTTACACCTAAAAAAAATGTCTTATAAACTTAAAATTTCTCACTTTAAGTTAAATATTAAGGTTAAACATTTTTTTTAAAAAATACCTTCAATTGGTTACACCTAAAAAAAAATAGGTTTTATAAACTTAAAATTTCTCACTTTAAGTGAAATATTAAGATTAATAAAAAAAAACTTCAATTGCTTAAACCTAAAAAAAAAAACATTTTATGAACTTAAAATGTTTCACTTTAAGTGAAAGATTAAGGTAAATTTCTTAAAAAAATGCTTTAATTGGTTACACCTAAAAAAAATGTCTTATAAACTTAAAATTTCTCACTTTAAGTTAAATATTAAGGTTAAACATTTTTTTAAAAAAATATTTTAATTGGTTACACCTAAAAAAAACTTTTATAAACTTGAAATTTCTCACTTTAAGTGAAAAATTAAGGTAAAAAAAACTTTTAAAAATTGCTTTAATTGGTTACAACTAAAAAATACGTTTTATAAACTTAAAATTCCTCACTTGAAGTGAAATATTAAGGTAAAAAAAAAACTATTTCAATTGGTTATACCTAAAAAAATATGTTTTATAAACTTAAAATTTCTCACTTTAAGTGAAATATTAGAGTTAAAAAAAATTACTTCAATTGGCAAAAAATGTGAAAAATTAAGCTAAATTTAAAAAAAAAAATGCTTTACTTGGTTTCATCTAAAGAAATAAAGATGAAAAAACTTAAACAAATCTTATAATTATAAAACCTAAAATATTTAAACATTTACTTAATTTTTCACTCAAAGTGAGGAAATTTTAATTAAAAAAAAAACTTATTTTTAGGTTGATCCAATGGTCAGGTTACAAAATTGCAATTCGTATTTGAATTAAAGGAACATTTTAATCAATTTTAAGACATTCAATGCTGTAAACATTGTTTAAAATGCCAGCTAAAGAACTTGTGTGTCTATGTATTACAATAAAATTCAAAATGTAAATGTTTTCAGATTAGTAATAGAATTGATTTAGATCAGGTTTGTCAACATATACCATTTGTGCGTTATTTTCGTTTAGATTTTTGCAGGTTCAGGTTATACAGCACAATTCAAAATGAAAAAGATTTCATTCTTATTTTGCCTCCCATCTAAACAATGCTCACGTCTCTTTCAACTCACTCTTCCCTTGCGTTTCTGGATGCCTGCACATGTAAAACGGCTCTCGGCTCACATCATTATCTGCGACGGCTACCCCGAAGTTGACAGATATTAGCATAGATGCATTTCCTCCACAACAAATCATTTTAAGGCGAACCAGGAATCGTGCTTGGCCGTTGAAGAATCTAAGATCATTAACTCATCCAGACACACATTCCCAGACTGTAGCGCTCGTGGGTCAGACCCTGCTAAGCAATTATCATCATGTGTGCATTATTCAGCGAGGCTACTGGCCTTCACACCTGCTCTCCCGGGTACAGACAGGTAGCTTAAGCAGCCGTTTCTATCCCCAGACATCCAATTATCAGCCTGGGCACCACGTTCACCTTTAAGCTTGTTTTTATCTGCTTTTGTTTGGTTCTGGTTTAACCACAATTTGATTCACTTCATGACCAAATAACAGTATATTTAATGGAGACCCACATTTCAAGGTGTTGTGAAAACAGGCAGTACTACACCCAGATGTCTCATTTGCTGAAACTACATTGGTAAAGCACTGTATTAGCAGCAAAGATGTACAAATGTAGTATTTTATAAATATAAAATACAAAATTTCTTTGAAAATTCATCCGATCTTACCCCAAGTCAAGCCATTTAGATGTTTACAGGTATGTTAAAGTATAGTGATATTGTTACTGTAGCTCAGGTGCAGCTTAAAAACAGAAATGAAACCCAAACGTCACAGGCCTAAAGCAAATCTTACAAAAACTCGTAAAATATGTACAAATTTGCATTCCATTTTGTTGGTCAGACACAATTATTGTATGCATTTGGGAGATGACTGAAAGTGCATTGAAGGCATATGTTTTTATCAGTAAGCGTATTCCCTCATAATTGAACCTGCAACTTTTGCTTTGGTAACACAATGCTCTACTAGTTGAGCTAAATGAAGCGCTGTTATACCAGCAAGCACTTAACTGTAAGCCTGTTGGATATATGTTCTAGGTATCTACCATTAATTGCTATTCCCTTCACATTGTGGAATTGAAGGCAGACACAAAGCCCCTGGTGATTTAAAGCGAACAGGGGCCGTAACGCACCATGAAATGAAGGCCTCAGTGTGACCGCTTCCCTATACGACGCACGATCATAATTCCAGCGTTCTCATCTCTCATCCGCAAAACTTCAGAGCCTATTACTTTTCTCCTGTTGTGATATCGTTTTTTCGCCGGTCCTACATCAGTATTTCTGTCTTCACTCCAAACCTCAATAAAATCGAAACAAAAGTTTCCGGGATTTCCTTTTCACATGCATTTTTTTCATCTACAAATCTCTTTTTATTGTCACATCCTGATAAAGCTACATTACAATTTGAGTCCCAGCTTTTGAACAGAACAAGGTGGCAGATATGATTTTTATTTGGCTCGCCAACTTCGGCACAAAGTTCTCTGGAGTTGGAAGGCATTAAATTGAATAATTTCTTCTTCTGCTATTTTCTTAAGATAACGCTTCTTTAACAATGAGAATGAGGCTGGAATAGATCATTTCGAGTGCCTTCGGTATCTTGAGGACGATGCGGAGTGCCGTCTTTAAATAACCTGCAGTAATTTCTTCCTGTAATAGCTGTTTGCACCATTTGACCTTGAAGTGGAAACTATACATAACTTTATACTTCAGAAAATGTGTTAATACCTTCAAATATTTGATCCTTCTGAACTGGTTTTACTTTGGTTTAACATCAGAGACAAACCTTTAGAGGGTGTGCACACCAAAGCTTTTAAAAGTGTCTGAAAATGTCAGGCGGACGCCGACTGGCAGGTTTTTTTCAGCTGGGCACTTTGATTGCTATGAACGATGCGCCGGTTGGTTGTTGTGATATTTGTCCCGCCCCTCCTTCACTGTGATAGTGACATTGGCGAGCTGAGCTTTTCACACAAAGTTGAATATTTTGCAACGCTCAGCGAGAAAAAACGCCAGCTGCAGGCTTTTTTGAAAGCGTTGTGCTTCCACTGGAAACAATTGAAAACATCCGCCGGCATAAATGCTTTGGTGTGCACACCTGCTTAGTGTTCAAATTTTTTTTACGTATTAATGTTAATCAAATAAAAATAGGAAAGATCCGCAAACTGTTATATTCCCTTTATTCATAAAAAAACAACTGGCAACGTTTGGATTAGTAAAGATCTTCGTTGGGCGCAATGTTTTTCTAATCCAAACTTGATCCTGCATCATTTGGATGTGCAGATCTTTGTCTGCGCAAACCAGAGTTCGAGCTGATCAACAAGTACGTTCTCTATCAACCAATCAAAAGACACGGGTGAAGAAAGCATGGTAAACCAAAGCTTCTCTACCTGCAGTACATAGGCAAATTGATCAACAGCGACATACCACCATCAGTTGACGAAATAAAAACAGCAGCAAGAAACAAAACGGAATGGAAGAAGATTGTTGACGCCTGCAAATCACAAATATTTGCAGCCGACTGATGATGATGATGATGACTTTCCATTAGTCTTAAATGTATGAATAAAATGCTTAGGCCTAACAATATTTTAAATAATTACATTAAAATATTAAAGTCACAATGAAACGGAAATAGTGCTTGTCTAATTTTTCTCGTCATGACATGAGTGAAAATGCTTCTGAAATGTAAAAAAGGTAGGGCTTGACTTTAGTTCGTCTATCTAGAATGAATTGGATCATTGGAAATTGGGTCATGTTGCTATTTGCTAATCGTTGCAATCTTTTCCTGGACCCCACCCACCTGCCATGCCTTGTAAAGAGAGATCGTTCCGAGGAGGAGATGAGATTTGATTTTTGATTAAAGATTTTGAGGGCACATAAACTTTAAAAAAATAATGAAGCTCACAGATAAGTCATTTGTAAAAAAAAAAGATATATTTTTTTCTTCGAAAGGTTTTTAATTTTTAATTTCATTGTAACTTTAAGGTCAAATAAAAAAACTATTAGGTTTAACTAGAGCTGCACGATTAATCGTTAAAGATTGTGATCTTGATTCGACCCCCCCAAATGATCCTGATCCAGCATTATATATTTAAGGAGGAAAGACGCAATCTCGTCAGTTCTCTCGACATCACGCGATCACAGCGGCCGCGATGACGTCTTGATGTCACATTTATTATTGCACAAGCCAGATGTGTTCGTATTCACTTCACTGATACAGCGGATGCTTTTGCCGAGAAGTTAGACAGAAAGAAACAGAAATTAAAGACAATGCAGAGCAATGCGCAGGTACGTCCGACAAGAACCTTGATGTTGTTTTAGTACCAAAAAGAGGATCTTTTTTCGGATCTTATCCCTTCCTAAAGGGTTTTTAGCAGAGGGGGAAACATTAGCTGCGTCCAAATAACCACACTTGCTGTCTTTGCACTTGAACACTTGACTGCTTACATTACGTTTTCCTGTATTTGGCCCAAGTGTAGTGGGCGTGAAGATTAAGCGTGCATGTAGATTTATTCACCCGATGGACGTTCACGCCGCCAGCGAGAGCGTCAAAAAATACTCAAATGCATTCTCTGGAATCCTCTCAAGCGGAGGTTTCCGCCTTCCGATTGGTTGCTGCCGATTGTTTCCGCCTTGCGATTGGTGTCCGCCGAACCGAGTCATAGCTCATTACCATAAAGTAATGTTAATCCATGTCAATTTAAAATGTATATTTAAAAAAAAATTATAAAATGAATACATAATCACTCTACAATTAACATTAACTGAATTTAAATATTATGTACACTTTCAGAAGCATAATTCTTTGCACCTGTAAAAACTAATGTTAAACTAATGTTCAGGGGTTGTACATCTTTAAAATTAACAAAGTTCTTGAGAATCGTGATCTTTATTTTAAGCAAAAGAATCGTGATTCTCATTTTATACAGAATCGTGCAGCCCTAGATTTAACATCTTTTTACATTGTCTTTAGACTTTTAATATTTGATTTCTACTGTAAATATCTTGTGTAGTTTTGTGTTTTTATGAATTCAGATAGTATTTTTTACCATGCAGAACATTTATAAGTCATGCTTACATTTGAGTTCAGATGCAAACGCCGCAAAACGCCACCATAGTCAAAAATGAGATGATAATATAAACACGAAAGCTCTCTGCACTTATTATATGTTCATCAAATACTAAAGCTCAAATCTGATTAATTGTGATTCAGAAATACCGCTTTGTTGGCAAAATCCATTAAATGTCGCATCCCTTTTACAGGCAAGTTCTCTAAGTGATAAGTCAAGACGTTAAATTGAGCGAGTCAGATTTAAATTGTCAAGCTGTACGTTTTTACTCGGTTGAAAGAGGTTTACTCAAATATATTAGGATATTGACCAAAATGTGCCTTTTACATCAATTCAGAAAGGACAGTAAAGTGTGAGATAGGGTGGGATTGGGAAATGACCATGTATGGATCACATTCAATCTTAAGTCTATTGTGAGTACTTGGACCTGAATACGAACACGATTTTGGCAGCCACATGAATCACAGCGTCCCCTAATGTGTGGTTCAGTATCTTCATAAACATTTTCATTTTATTTGCATATAATGAAAATAAGGCATTCCAATTACTGACTAAAAACCTTTTCATTGCCCTTAACATGAGCCTAAACATAAGAGCTTGTTAAAAAAAATTTAAATTTTCAAGAAAACATGTCAGACGCACTTAACATCTGAACTCTTCATTTGTTGGCTGTGGACCTGCATGTAATTTAAACATTTCACCTTGCATGCAGTAATACATTAACACATCCTGTCCACATTGACGTGTGACTAATTTGACTTGCGTCTCTCAACTGATGGATAAATTTGCACCAAATTAGACAGAGTCTGATTAGATGCACAGCCTTTGACATCCACCAGAAAAGATATTTTCACCTTTATCTCCTTCCAGTACATTGTGCTATCTTTACTCTTTATGATTACACGGTCTGTTGCATTTTGTTATTTGTGTTTAGCATTGTTTCCCCTTTGCTGTGCTGTAGGTGACTGTATCAGAACAGATCTAGATAAGGTCGGCGCTACTGCTTTAATCTATATACGCACACTTCACGCTTATCACTTGTGCTTGTCATAAATTAAGATGCACCCTTCAACAAATTTAAATGAAAAAAATGATCACTCGTTCCTTCAAAAGAGATTTCTGCACGTCCTGTCAGTCTTTCATAGATTCTAATCACATTGCTGGAATTATTCAAGTTTCACGCAGACAAGAGAGAATTTACATGAAAATTAATCATTGTTCCCTTCAGAAATTCCCTCCGCGATGAAAGACGCCTGAACCTTTTCTTAATGAGAGCCGTAAGAAGCGTTCGCCGTCTGCTTAGAGAGATAACTCACCGTGTTTCATGTAAATCTACCGTAGTTGTACGACAAATAGCTACGGACGTCACACGACAACAATGAAGGGCAAGGCCAACAATTACTCTCTAAAAGCCAATGCAAGTCAAGCAAAGTAACCTCTTAGCATATAAGATGGGGCCAATTAGAGTCGCACGGAGAGAAAAATGCACGTATTTAAGTCTTGCTTGCTTCATAATGTCGAGAGTCCTGTAGTACATTTGATGAGTGAATAACTGAGCTTGTTCACATGTCAATGGGTGCATAAATAATGTGTTTTTCTAAGAACCTTAAATAACAATGCTGTATCTTATAGCAATTTGTGCATATTTTACAAGGTGGCTAATTTTGTATTAATTTTCGCACACTTTAAAAAAAGCAGCATGAAGTTAAAACAACTTGGTTTTGCACGTTAATTCAACCGTCTTTTTTAAGTTTTGACAGAATAAGTTGACAACCTTTAATTTGTTAAGTTAAAATTACAAAAATATATGTTGATTTGCCCCACGACATTATGGTTAGGGGTGGGGCTTCATTGTTGTTCTTTTAATGACAATTGTAAGTTTTTGTACGATTCACATTGTACGAATTAGCAACGGTTTAAAATATGTACACTGTAAAAACATGCAGCATGAAGTTAAAAAAAGATTCAACCTACTATTATAAGTTTTGATAAGTTGACATCATTTCTAAAAACAAGATGGAATTGTTTAACTTACTTTGTAAAGTTAACGTTACAAAAATTGATGTTGATTTGACAAAAATGTTGCGTATTGTTTACATCCACGTCTGTTAGTTTTGAGGTCCATACTGTATATATTAAAGGTTGCATTTAAAAGATTGATATCAGAAGGCAGTAAATGTGTACAGTATGTTGATGAGTGATGCAACTTTTGTATCCCACAGGATACAGGAACTTAAAGATCTCGGAGACCTTTCCCCCCACTGGGACAACATGAGGAAAGAGGTCATCTCTCGCTATGACCAGATCATTAAAGAATACCAGCACATACTCGCTGAACTGGAGAAACTTACTGGTAAGTGATGAAGTTCACACACACACAACATTCTGCCTCTAATTTGCATGCATGCAGCTCTAAATGAGTTTTTTTTTCAGTGCGAGTTTACGCAATTTGCATTTAGCATGCGCTTGATCGATAGTCCCGGTCGTACAGAAGAACAATTTTTTCATCCGCATTCATGCATGATTTCTCAGTTCATCAATTTTTTATGTGCGGCTCACTGTTAGCTGTCAAATTGAATGAAAGATTAAACTTGAATGCTTTCACGTGGTTGCCAGTTGAACAGGAAAATCCACAGTTGGGCGCGTGGCAATTTTATTGCCGACTCTGTTGCAGTAACATACAGTACTGTATATTAAGCGTGCCATTTTATTTCCTTTTTTTCATTTTCTTAATGTTGCAAGGTTGTCGCATTGTAGCAGCTGAGTGAATTACAATGTAGCCATAGTTACTATGTTTGAATCGAGTAAAAAGAACGAGGTGAACAAGAATGATTAAATTAGTGCGATTATGATTTTGTGTGATTTTCTGCTGCGTTTCCGCCGGCTCCTAATGGCACGCTTTCAAACTGTCTGCGTACTTTAAGTGTGGGTGGTATGACCAGAATCTTGGTAACGGTTTATAGCATTATTTAACTTCTTGGTGGCGTTTCAATTAAAAATGGTTTAAAACATTATATATCATAATCAAGTGAGTTAAGTACTTGACAAATGAGAGGCACTTCATCTTCTTTGATTATTCCCTCTGTGCAATTGAAACATGTTGGGTGCACAGCAAAGGATACAATTAGTGTAGCTTTACGTTTTGTCACACTTCAAAACTAAATTGCAAATTGCAAAAGGTTAAACTCTGCATTCTAATTGATTCACATTCTTAGCTTAAGTTACAATGTTACTCAGCAGCCAACAAGGAACCCTGACATTTTATTTCCCACCCTGTATTAAAATACAGTTTAAAGTCACAATGAAACAGAAGTAGCGATTGTCTTATTTTCCTCAATGTGACGTATATCCGAGTTAAATGGCTTCTGAAATGAAAAAAGGTAGGCATGGACTTGAATTGGTCCATTAAGAATTTATTGGATTTTTGAAAGTTGGGTCACGCTGCTATATGCTAATCGCTGCGATCTTTTCTGCTGTAAAGTTGGGCATTTTAAAGGCGGATGGCACAATTTTGAAAAAGCGCTTTGGAAAAGGAAGTCGGGCCGAGTACCAAAACACACATGTAGCCAATCAGCATGAGGGGTGTGTCTTCAAACCAAAATAATCGTTGCCTGGTTTGCGTATGTGTGGTAGCCTGGTTAGCCAGACCTACATCAAGATGTAAGGTCTGGCAACTCTTCACACAAACGGCTCAATGCAAGGGGCGGGATATAAGGTTGTCCCTCAAAATGCCTCTGCACGCAATAGGATAGCGCTATGACCAATCAGAGCAACGAAGAACGAAGTTTTCAAGTAGGAACCGTCGCAGCTCTGTCGTCATCATGTTAAGCCCGCCCCACAGACGCTACACACGATGTGATTGGCCTGACCAAATTTTGGTTTTTGGAGCTGTTAAGTGTATTGTGAGTGCCTAGACTAAACCCTGGCAGCAAATATATTTTGCGGCCGCTAGGGTGCGTCTAGATTTCTAGGCTATATGTGTGGGGCAGGTCTATCAAAAGAAGGTCCAGATTCTATTGGGGTAGGGGCGTGTTTGTTTAGGTGATTTCAAATGTCAACATTGGCTTTCAGAGATCATGCATCCCGCCTTTAACATGGAGGTCTATGGGAATTGACTTTCTTTTGGAGTCAGCCTCTAGTGGCCCGTCGATGAATTGCAGTTTAAGTCACTTTCGTATTGGCTTCATCAAAGAGTGAAAGGTTGCCTCTCGGTGCAAACACAAACTTATTCAAAACTCAAACAATGACTTACGATTATATTCTGCTTATGTGACAGAGATTTTAACATACATCAACATACATTTTATATGGTACTTGAACAAATTAAGTTTAAGCAACATGTTTTTCTAACTTTTATCAACTTGTCACAAGTCAAAACTTTAAAAAGTAGGTTGAATTGACTTGAATGATTAAAGGAACAGTATGTAGGATTGTGGCCAAAACTGGTACTGCAATCACACAACTGGTGGCCAATACACAAAACGACAACATAAACATCAGTTGAGGGCTGCAACTCCACTTTTTAAATGACAATATCCTGGCCTGACCACTTTTGTTAGTGATATTAGTATTTGAAATTAAAATGATTTCTAAATGTCTAGTGAGATATCAGGGCCATTTTAGGATTAATTGATATACATTTCTTACATACTCTTCCTTTAAGTTGCTTAAATTTCATGCCGCACAGTGTAATGTAAAATGTGCATACATGACTTATTTTTCACCACTTTGGCGCCCCCAGGGGGTGCACACCTCACACTTTGAAAGCCCCTGGTCAATGGCATCATAAGCACATTTTTTAAGAGTGTACTGTATACCTTCAGCATGATCCTCCCCAGCCGTGCATGGCCTAAATTCATGATCCATATCAGGGATAAAAAATAAAAACAGAGCACTGAATTTCAGGATTTGTCAGCAGCTGTCCACAAGCAAAAAAATAGAGAGATGTCAGGTTATTCTGTTGAGTTCTGTTGAGTTCAATCCTGTTTGCTGGACAGTAGATGCCCTTGTGTCCTCTTCCAGTCATTTTTTTTTAATCTCATCTGAGATCTCTTCTGTATCTCAATTGTGTCTCCTGGACAGGAGTGAGATGGAATGAAGAGCAAAGGAAGATGCTGAGGTCTGTGGCTCTTCAGCATGTAGATATGAGTATGTGCACTTTGCTGTAAAGTGTAAAGAACTTGGTTTAAAAATATTAATGCTAACAAAACCTTGAGAAAGTCACTGAGTATTGGAAACGAGCTGTATATGCACCTTCTGTCCTGTGGGATGTTGCCATAATCCACCGCAGTACCACTGCAGAGTATTAATTATTGATAGCTCATGTTATCAGTTATAATATGGTTGGCAACTTGTGGCTCAGGAGAGCGTTTGGTTTTCAGTCATCGCTTCACTAAAGGGCAGGTCTGTTCTCTCGCCGGCCCCCCTAACCCCAGGGCGGCATCGCAGGTGCCCGCGCAGTGTTTCTCCTCAGGTTAAATTCATTTTTAATTAGACAGGCGTGACTCTTCAGTACTTCAGAGTGTGTTAGCTAATGAATTAATCATTTTCTGTTAGCATTGTTTGCAGTCACTGGAGTTAACGGCTCTGCGAGCTAATCCTGTTGTTTGTCAGACCTTCCGTGCGCTTTTGTGGCCTTGGGTGGAGAAACCGGCCTTAGGTGGAAAGCAGAGCAGAACCAATCCCAACAAAGTCTCGGCTGAGCGAAGATGTATAATATACAGTGATAATTGGCAGGGATGCTTTCTGGATTGTTCTTAAAGAAAATCAGCTTAGTCATAACTTGTAGGGCTTTTGTTTTCCGCCAAAGCTGCCCGTGTGATACACAGTCATTCACTACATTTCCTAATGTTGTAGATGATGAATCTACAAGAGCGGCGGTGCTGGCAACATGCTCCGTGAAACTAAGCTGATCATCAATTACCACTCCCAGGTTTCTGGCTG
The DNA here is from genome assembly GCF_030506205.2 of Paramisgurnus dabryanus. Classification (NCBI taxonomy): domain Eukaryota; kingdom Metazoa; phylum Chordata; class Actinopteri; order Cypriniformes; family Cobitidae; genus Paramisgurnus; species Paramisgurnus dabryanus. The sequence continues at coordinate 23,385,959 of NC_133340.1, read as the reverse complement.
TCCTAAAAGGCGTAATGGTCGTATATTACGTCATCTGGGACTAATGATGTGTTAAAATCATGCCAGATAAATCGTATTTATGAGATGAATGCGTGTGATGTCACCACAAAGTTGTAAACATTAGTGGGAAACTTTAGCGACATCTAGCAGTGAGACTGGGAATTGCAACCAACGGCTCAGTCCACAGCTCACCCCTATCTTTCGAAACGCATAAAGAAGCTACAGTAGCCACCACAGGACAAACACATCTTCGTTTGAGACAATGTAGTGACACACTCTATAGAGAAGTTTGACCCTTTTGGGCTACTGTAGAAACATGACAGCGCAAAAAGGCGACTTCCATGATAAGAGTCCAGCGTTGTATGTAGATATAAATGGCTCATTCTAAGGAAATTAAAATTATACAGTTTATTTTGTAAGGTCTTTATACACCACTGCTATATAGATAATAGTTAATAATATAATTCAATATTATATTAAAGATAATATATTCTACGGAAATGTCAATGTTCTGTCAGTAGCCTTTACAGAAATATTACACTTGAAACACCCTTTAGGGTTAGATTTTTTTTATATTTTAAAATGAAACAATATGTTATTTGAACAATCACACCTTCTTGAGCCATCAATGTAGCAATATTTGATTTTAATTAATTAATTAGAATTTCAAGCACCACAGAACAGAGGTGCTCGTCCGCACAATCATGTACAGGAAAAATGCTTTATTTTGAGATCAAAAACAGTGTTTTCTTCCATTTAAAATACAATAATGTGTCCATAACTATCACAAATATGATGTAAATTACATTAAAAGACAAAATGCTGAATAAATATTATAAAATATATAATGTAAGTAGTGGTCCCCTGGAGTTACTGTTTAACAAAAAAGCTCTTATTTTTAAATGAAAATCACACTGATGACATCACTTGAATTTCTTCTTTCAATTTCCTGGAGATCTTTGAAGAGACGCCCATATAAGTCCACTGTCTCTTTTCAGTTATCAGAACTCTTTTCATTTATCTCATGATTTCATATGAAGCTTTTAGTTTAAGTCACTGGTATGACCTCCTTTATTGTTTGGGAATTGCAAAAACTAGAATACAAATGGATTAAACTACTTAATTTAGTAAGTATACAAGGATTGACAACATGTGGTTTGATACTTTGCAGCAGAAATTTTATAAAATGCAGTTTTTATGAAAATTGTCACTGGTGTTACCGTCACTGGTGTTACCATCCTTATGGGTAACACCAGTGAAGATCAGTAACACCAGTGACTGTTACTGTGTTTTTTTTTTCTTTCACATTTAATAAAAATCATGATGTGACATGATGATACATTTTAATTCATTAAATTCTGCTACACTTAAAAAATTTAAAATAATATTTCATAAATGCTTTTAATATTGCCAAAAAAGTAAGGTAACACCAGTGACAAAAAATAAAAAATCATAAAGCTGTCATTTATGTGTACTTATAAAGTCAAAGAGTAATCTAATAATGTGGTCTAAGTTTAAATGTTAGAAAAATAAATCAATTTTAAGACATCTTGCCATACCAAAAGTGGACGTTTCTGTAGAATGAACCATAAATTTGCTTTCTTTGTTCTTCATTTTCTGTGAGTAGATCTAACACACCAACGATATCTCAGGGCAATTCGTACATATTTTACAAGGTGGCTAATTCGTATTAATTTGTACGACTATATTTGTAATTTTTTTGCGATTTGCCTTAACCCCTGTGATGTTAAGGTTAGGGGCGGGGTTAGGAGTGGGGTTTTGTTATTGTTTTTATATGATAATCGTAAGTTTTTATGCAATTCATAGGAATTAGCCAACTTGTAAAATATGTATGAATTCTCGTGAGATCAGACTGAACACACCTTGCTGTATTGTCGTCTAATTCATTAAAATAAGGTGCACCTCCATCTTGCGCCAATGAAAGTGACATCGTAAATACGACTTACCGGCTTGTAAATACAATCAACCAAGGAGGACTTGCCTTCGCACCAAATATATCATCTTCAGATGTCATGCATACATCTTGCTGAACATCTGATGCATAAGGCACATAAAAATGGAAGTCGTCGTCTGATTGGTTCAATTTTGCAGGACTTCTGGAGACGTAGGGGTATTGAACTAAGTAAACTGTGACTGGTTGCTTTACATGTCAGTCACATGAAGTTAGGAACAACATGAGGATGAATACTGTGCCTTTAAAATCTCCAACAGTCTCAACAAAGCATGGAAACAATTTCCGCAGTGTTGCTTTTTAACACCAATTTGCTTCCCGGATTCATAGCGAAACCATAGACAGTCTGTGTTACAAGCCGGCTGGCCGCAGACACCGCACATTGCTTTTCATGCTGCTGCCCGGGGAGTTTCATTGGCGCCTGTTTAATGAGAGGAAAACATTCAAAAAGGTTTGGCGCAGGAGGGCTAAGGCAAAGCAGGCGAGGAGACGTGGGTGCATTTAAAATGCAGAAATCGGTCAGAAGGCTTTGCACCTTTGGCCGGCTGTGATTGCCGTTGCCAATCGTCCCCTCCGGCTGTTTGATGGGCATGAAATGTTATTTTTTTATATCTTGGACGTCCTGAGGTTCTGGCACAAAAGGTGGCACGTACTGTAATGAAAGCAGTATTACATGCACGGTGTTCTAGCTAGTCGTTTGCGTGATCGCTTTGAACTGCTGTCATTATGTGTCTATGCATATGAGGAGAAAAAGTTATGAGAAACAGTTAGACACAGTACCACAGAAATAATGAGGTATGATAAATATATTGCATTAGGTTGAGGGTTTGATTCCCAGGGAACACACACACACACACACAGTGATAAAACGTACAGCTTGAATGCACTGTAAGTCGCTCGGGATGAAAGCTTCTGCCAAATGCATAAATGTAAATGTAATACCAGAAGCTAGTCCGCAGACTGGGCGGTCAGTTTTGCTGGGGTTTCCCTCGCCAGCGTTCGAGAGCACCTGGATGGCCAGATGGTGTCTGCGACAGGGCTAATTCCTTCGCCATGGCTGGTTGGCCCGGCTCCATTAGCCTGTGTCCCGGGGGGAGGACTCACCTGTCTGAATGACAGCAGAGTCACACAGCCCTATCTCACGACTCTCCGGGTGGTTTCGGCTGCCAAATAGCACACAGTGGTGAAAAATAACGCTAAGCCATGCAGTTGTGCTCCGTATCCGTGATGCCTAAAGATGCACTCAGTAAATCTTATTAAAGGGTGTTACACATAGAAATGAATACAGAGTTATCCAACATGACTTGGGTAGTGCATTCAATCAATACATTATTTATAACCCATTACTAATGCAATGCTTTATCAGTTGAGCTAAGGGAAATCATTTCAGTAGCTTAAAAGTATTTTGCATGGAGTGGGATCTTGATAGTCCTCAACCCAGGAGAAAAAAATCAATAGTGCCAAATGCAATGACTTTCTCTGCTTCAAAAGCAACTTTTTTGCTGATGTGGACTATTTTTAAAGTAAGCAACTCGTTTATTTAGATCTTAAGTTGACTGTACTTGAAATAATGATGCGGGAATGAGCCGGCTCTTAGCAGACACGCAACTCGGTTATTACAGCTAGCATCATTACACCTGCAATGTTTATCTAGCATTAGCTGACTAATGGTCCGAACGCATCATTCATTATTAATATAATATAGGCAAGCAAAAGTTAGACAGTAACTGTGCTTTGTAACAGTTTGACTGTAGTTATAATATTTAAAGTACCATATGAATGTTAAAAAAGTTAATACCTTTAATGACTGTCTTAAGGGCCAATCACACCAAACGCGTTTTAAACGCTTGGAAACGCAAAAATAGCAGTGTGGAGCAGCTTTTTTATTGGTAGGCAACCACCGAGGCAGCTGTCCTGTCAATCAAATATTGTAGTGCACAAACACAAAGGAGAGAGTAAGTGAGTGCAGTTTTCGGTTGATCCAGGTGTAAACAATGGAAGGCCCGCCTCTCATCTCATTCTATTGGACAATAGAAAACCGCGAATGATGTAGAGCACTTTTCCGCTCTGAAAATGCGTGCTGCGGCAGGCGGCAAAAAATGCATAAACAGCGCACATAATGCCCATAGAAAATCATTCTGCAACTGCCATAAACACGTTTAGTGTGATCGGCCCCTTAGATTCGCTCAGACTATTTTAAAAGCCGCTATATGCCACCTCCGTCAAAAATTAGATATTGATGATATTGTCAAATGCTCTCGGCACGTATTATACATTCATCAAATACTTTCCGCTTTAAAATCTGCTTAATTCCGGCCCCAGGTCATTCAGAAATACCAGTTTGTTGGTAGAATCCGTTAAGGGGTTGTGCACACCAAAACTTTTAAACGTGGCTGAAAACGCCTGGAGGATGCCGAAAGCCAGCTGTTTTTCAGCTGAGTGCCAACTTTCTTCAGCTTGAGCACTTTGGTAGCTCTGATACTTCAGCTGTAAGCCGGTTGGTTGCTGTGGTAATGTCCCACCCCTCCTCCACTGTGATTGGACGGCTGTGTGAGAACTGACATTGACGAGCGGAGCTTTTCACCCAAAGTTGAATATTTTTCAACTCTGGGTGCTGAGCGTGGAAAAATTGCTAGCTGCTGAGTTTTTTGAAACATGCTGAGCTTCCATTGGAAACAATTGAAAACATGCGCCGGCCACGGGTGTAAAAGCTTTGGTGTGCACGCCCCCTAAGAGTCTGATAAAAAAATGCTCATTTACAAGAATACAGGTCAGATGCACTTTTGCATCTGAGCTCTTCAAATACAGTATACACTTAAAAACGATACTGTAAAATAGATTTCTTGCTAAGTATTTTTGTCTTGTTTTCTAGTACAAATATTTTACATTTCTTTGAGATATACAGTACTTGAGAAGCAAAATGACCTAATGAAGTAATTCTTGTTTTCTGAAGAGAAAAATAAGTATGAAATATCTGCCAGTGAGGTATGAAAATTAAACTTTATTCAAGTTTCAACTTGAAAGTTCACCCAAAAATTTTGTTTTTCTAAACCCGTATGAATTTCTTTTTCTGATGAACACAAAATAATTTTTTGATAAATGATGATAAGCACACAGCTGGTGGAAACCATTGACTTCCATAGTAGGAAAAACAAATCCTATGGAATTTAATGGGATCCGTCAACTTGGTGCTTACCATCATTTATCCAGATATGTTCTTCATCATTTATCACAATACTTCCGTAATATTTGTTTTCCTCTATAAAAATCAATGGTTACAATAAGCTGTGTGCTTATCATCATTTTTCAAAAATGTCTTCTTTTGGTATCATCAGAAAAAAAGAAATGCATAAAGGTCTAAAATAAACATTAATAATGGCAGATATTTTTAAGCATAAATCACTTGATATTCATATTTTTATATATTTTCTTCTTCATTTTGCTTATCAAGTAAATGTTTCCTGATTTATGATTTTTAGGGATTCACACCAGAAATCAAGACAAAAATATAAGAATTAGATTTTTTTTGCAGTGTACTGTATTACTGGCCGCTCGTTGATGGCAAGGTTAAGTGATTTGTGCCTTTTACCAGGGAACTGTAAAAAATGAATGTCTTACTTAATATTTTTGTCTTGTTTCCAGTACAAACAATTCATAAATCAAGCGAAACGACTTAAGAAAGTAAGAAAAAAAAATCAAGTGAGTATGTAATATCTGCCAATGATTAATGGCTTTTCTTATCCCGCTGGCAGATATTTTTTGTTATTTTAAGCATATTTTTTTCTTTGTTTTGCGTTAGTAAGTAAATGTATCCTGATTTATGAGTTTTTAGATATGTATTTTGGAAATCAAACGAAAACTAAGACAGACAGTTTTGCAGTGTAAACATGAAATGGCATTTCTATTGGCCTACAAACAGTCCAAACTAGAAGATTTTTTTTTTAGTTTCTGGTCGTCACACACCCAACATGCTGTTATATAATGACTGTATGTCTCACGGATTACCATTTTTCTCATAACATGGATTTTTACAAATTGCGGTAAGATCGAAGTATGGTTGCAGAGTTCATTGTGAGTATCCATGATATCCTGAATATGGGAAGATTGTTTTAATTAAAAGACAGGTTTTGTAATTGCAGTGACTGATCCATTCTTGAGTTTTTCAGTATCTGGCCTGGTTTTCCTGAAGCACCTTTGTAAGCAGTAGATTTTGGCTTTTAAGATCACAGGCGAGTGAATGTTAATGTTAGATGAGCTTTTAATGAAAGTCCTTGAGCTTCTATTGATGTTCAGCATTGAGTTTTTAAAGCATTGAGGCTTTGAGTCTGATCAGATCTTAATCTTAAAGCTCTCCCTCAGTTTTTAAGCAAATTTGAGCTTATGGTGTGATGGGGGGTTTTAAGTGCCCGCACACAATATAGTGGTTTAATTAGAAAATCTCAAGAAAGTAGAAATTGGATTTTGCTTAAAGAAAATACTTCATCATTAGGATTATTGTAATTGTGACTTTTTTAGGATTTTTACATCATGCTAGTATTGTTGTACTGCCCTTGATGCTCATAAAAATATTATATTACAGCATTTTAAGTAAAACATAATGAGATTGTAGTAATGATAATCACCACTGAGAATTACCAAAAACATCAGACAAAAACGTTAAACAATTTCTTTTATCTTTTGTTATTGGGGTGAAAAACAAAGGAAGATATTTTTGTGAAATTCACACGTATATCATATATTTTTATATTTTTTATTTTTTATCATATTTTTTTCAGTTTATGAAATATCTAGCATTAATTATGAATATATTTATTTGCTTGTAATGTATTTATTTATTATTTATTTATGTCTACTCAAAGCAGAAATGGTCAGACAATTTGTGCGTGAAAGTTCTTAAAAGGACCGATAGCGTTTCAAAGTGTCTTTGTTGGTTATATTAGCATATATTTAATTCAAGGGATCTTAAGGCACACGGGTGTCACCGGGCGATATGCGCTTCAGCATAGGGGCTTTACTGTATCGGTTTATTAAGATTTTAATTGGGTTGTTTTTGTACGCAGCAGGTGGGTCTCAAATTCACTAAAATCCTTTGCTTTTATTGGATTTAAGAATAAACTTGCTGACATTTGGGAACAATATTTGTACCAGATCGGTTGCTGTGTCTGAAATCATATTTTGAGTCGATTCCATTGTGTACAGCAGAGGTTATTATTGCAGTCATCAGAGGTCAGCCGTGATATATTTGATCTTTTTATGTGTCTGGTATGAGCAATGTTTTTTTCACACATTTAAATGAAAGGCCCTTTTATAGGTCTTTGTTTTTTCTATTCATGTTTAATTGCCTTTTTTATTAATTTAATCAGACCAGCCATGAACCCTTATAATAGTATTTGATCAAGACATCACTTTGTACTCCAATACACTCTCTTGTGCACCTCTATAATGTATAATAACAACGCATAAAAGCTATATTTGCATGTAATTCAGTAGCAGCAGATGGCGAGGCAGCTCCCATGCGGGCAGCAGACTGTCTGTTTGTGCTCTACCGTCTTTGTTTGTTTGTTTGTTTGTTTTTGAACGATGACTAATGCTGATTATGTATCTGGATCTTTCCCAGGCCCTTCATTCAAGCCAAGCTGCAGCAAAGGCCAGAAGTATCTGGAGTTCATCCCCATCAACCTGCACACGCAGAGAATGCAAGTGACGTGTCCAAGGAAAACAGGTGAAATTCATTTTCATTCTCACATTTCCTATTTGGCAGTGTGGCAGTGGCTTAGTGGTTCATGTAGTTTGTGTACAAACCGGAAGGTTAGTGGTTCAATCCCCGGTTCCTCCTGACCAAGTGCGTTTTGGTTGGTAATGGGTCTGTTGAAAGCGCTATATAAATGCAGTCCATTTAGCATTTTTACCATATTCTTTGTTTAGTTTCTCTGTCTGTGTTTGTAATGAAAGGGTTTACTCTTACTGAGCACTGTGATGTACAATAGATACTGTACACTATTTAAAACAACATTATTATGCATTGTTAGACTATTCGAGAAGAATGGATGATGCATAGATGGTTACTTAGATGGATAGACAGAAAGACAGAAGAATGGACAGTCAGACAAAGATAGAAGGACAGACAGACTGAGATGAATGGACGGACAGAAAGAAAAAGATAGATGGACAGACAGACAGACAGACGTGCAGACAGTGTGATGGACAGACAGACAAAGATAGACGGACAGACATACAAACAGACAGAGATGGACGAACAGACACACAGACAGACAGACAGAGATCGACTGACAGACAGACAGAGATGGATGGACAGACAGACAGAGATGGACTGACAGACAGACAGACAGACAGAGATAGATGGACAGACATGCAAAGATAGACAGACAGAGATGGACTGACAGACAGACAGAGATGGACAGACAGACAGAGAGAGCAGGACGGACAGACAGACAGACAAAGATAGACGGACAAGCAGACAGAGATGGGCGGACAGACAGACAGACAGACAGAGATGAACTAACGGACAGACAGACAGACAGACAGACAGAGATGAACGGACAGACAGACAAAGATAGACGGAAAAGCAGACAGAGATGGACGGACAGACAGACAGACAGAGATGAACTAACAGACAGACAGACAGAGATGGATGGACAGACAGACAGACAGAGATGAACGGACAGACAGACAAAGATAAACGGAAAAGCAGACAGAGATTGACGGACGGACAGACAGACAGACAGAGATGGACGGACGGACAGACAGACAGAGATGGACGGACGGACAGACAGACAGAGATGGACGGACAGACAGACAGAGATGGACGGACAGGCAAACAGAGATTGACGGACAGACAGAGATTGACGGACAGACAGACAGACAAAGTTGGACAGACAGACAGACAGACATACAGGGATGGACGGACAGACATACAGAGATGGATGGTCAGACAGACAGACAAAGGTGGACGGACAGACAGACAGACAGACAAAGGGGGACAAACAGACAGACAGACAAAGGTGGACAGACAGACAGACAGACAGACATACAGAGATGGACGGACAGACATACAGAGATGGATGGACAGACAGACAGACAAAGGTGGACGGACAGACAGACAGACAAAGGGGGACAAACAGACAGACAGACAAAGGTGGACAGACAGACAGACAGACAAAGGTGGACAGACAGACAGACAGGGATGGACGGACAGACAGACAGTGATGAACAGACAGACAGAAAGAGGTGAATGGACTGACAAACAGACAGACAGACAGAGATAGACAGACAGACAGACAGACAGACAGTGATGGACGGACAGACATAGATGGAAGGACAGACAGACAGACAAAGGTGGACAGACAGACAGACAGACAGACGGACAAACATACAGTGATGAACGGACAGACAGAAAGAGGTGAATGGACTGACAAACAGACAGACAGACAGAGATGGACTGACAGACAGACAGAGATTAATAGACAGACAGAGATTAATAGACAGACAGACAGACAGACAGACAAACAGACAGAGATAGACAGGCAGGCAGACAAAGATGGATGGATAGACACAGATGGATGTACAGACAGACAGACAGAGATGGACGGACAGACAGACAAACAGAGATGGACGGACAGACAGAGATGGATGGACAGACAAACAAAAATGGATGGACAGACAGAAAGAGTTGAATGGACGGACAGACACACAGCCAGAGATGGACGGACAAACAGACAGAGATGAATGAATAGATGGACAGACAGAAATAGAAAGAAAGATAAACCAACAGACAGACAGTGAGACATAGAGATAGAAAGAGAGAGAGAGAAAATGCCTGAAAAGTTTAGCAGTGGAATTCTTGTGGTCCACTCAAGGTGTTTAAAGCGTGTTTCATGTGACGGCCGTGAACGTAAATGCCTTTGCTTTCACAGGAACAAATTTAATTACGAGCGGTTGATTGCTTATGTCAAAATGACTGTCGGTGTGTACGAAAGAATGTCATTTTAAAATGCATAAAACTTTGCAACGACAAAAAGTCGAGCGCAAAGCCGTTAAGAATGACTGACAGAATAAGAGTTTAAAAGCCTGAAATCCTCCACCGATTCAAGTGCTTAATGGCGTTCTATATTTATGGACTCTGCACAAAGACTATTTGCTTAGAGTCTCAAATTTAAGTAGCGAGGTGACATTAGTGGACGGTCGCTGTCAGGCCTCTTATACTCTCTGGGGGCATTGGAAATATATGTTTTTTTGTTTTATTTTTTTCCTGCATTTTTATACATTTGGCAGATGCTTTTATCCAAGTGACTCACAGTGTATTCAAGCAATACACTTTTTTATCAGTTTATGTGTTTGAGGTTTGAAACCATCAACTCCAGCGCAATGCTTTACCAATTAAGCTACAACAACATGTTTTTAAGACAGTGTGTTTAGGTTATTACTGTACAAAAACTGAAACCAGGAATGTTGACAATACTTGATGTGCTTAATTTTTCATTAAGTGCCTATGGATGTCATGTTTTTAGATAGCCTTTAAATATCTACAACTCTTACCCACAATTCTTTTAAAAGACACAGGTTCCTGCATGGAACTTGTGCAAACCAGGCCAAATTGGGCCAGTGTGACAGATGTTTCCGCCCTGTGTATATGCCACTGTATTCATTGTGTGGGTACCCATCCAATTAGATGCTCTATAAGGGAGCGGGGCAGCACAAGAACACAAGGGTGTTGTAAAAAACCATTGTGGGGAGAACCCTGTCATCATTAGGAAAGAGATAAGTACCCCAGGAGGACACAGAGGCCGTAGACCGGGCCGATTCAGCCAACCTGTATCTCTGGGGTCGCTGTGTTTTAAGGGCTAAATCATTAATGGCTTTTTAATGTGTCCGAGAGTTTGCTTTCTGTGCACCCTATTAGCCTGCTGTATCTTTACAATTATGTACCTATAGATTGTCTTAGCATTTACCCACAGTAGTCTGGGTTGTGAAGAGTATTCCCTGTTTATTTCTTCCAAAGGTGTTGAGAAAATTCCAATGTTGGGTTGGAAAATAGTCATGGCATTAACAATTTTTTCTTTTGGAGACTAAATAATGTCAATGAATGAAGTTTTTAGTGCAGAAAATTTTGTGTTAGCTGTACAGCAATTGTGAGAGATTTCTGCGCAAATGTTATGGATCCCAGATGAATTACAACAATAAAACATTTGAGTTCATTATAATTACAGTACACACTGTATCCCATAAATAAAGTTTTTATGTATTGAAGTTTTGTCAAAAACACCATTTGTTGAAAAGCATCCCATATTAAACCGCCTGATCTCACAAGAATTTTTACATATTTTACGAGTTGGCTAATTCATATTAATTTGTATGAAGTGAATTGTACAAAAGCATACGATTTTTATTAAAAATATAAAACAATAACAAAGCACCAACCATAACATCGCCCCTTACACCAATGTCACGGGCAAAAGCAAATCGTACACAAATGTACGAACACTGTAAAAAGTAAAAACTTGGATCAACTTAAAAAATTACTTTAGCTAGTAACACCTAAAAAAAGAACATTAAGTGAAAAATGTAAGTATTTTATTAAATTTTTATCACATAAACATTTTTAGGTGTTACCAATTTAAGTAATTTTTTAAGTTGTTTCAACTTTTTACATACAAAATGCCATGAGATAGAATAGTAATTATCATATTTTATTAAATAAAAAAAAAAAAAATGTTTTTACAAAAACTGAGCCAATCAGAGCAGAGCTCAATATTATGATTCATGACCCTTCCAAATAGGGACAAATCCTAGTGTTGTTAATAGAAATGTAAAAACATTCCTGTATAATTTTTGCACTAAATAAAGTTACATACCTTCTACAGTATGTAAATATCAAAGAACAATTGAACAGATTATTTCAGTGCATTCTATGGCACCTTTAAAAGCCATATTTCAGGCATTGTACTGAAATTGTTCAAAGCATAACAATTTACAACAAATCCAAATTCTCTCTTCTGCACTTAAAACCGAAATGCATAAAATCATGTTTATGTGTGTCCAAACAGCATGACATTACACTTGGCATTACTCTTTCTGGATACACTGTAATGTAAAAACAGTGCTTCACAGTGCAAAAGATGAAATAAGCTGTTAGAAAGTGAGTGTATGGAGGCATTCGCAAAACAACAGGACGCCCATAAAATAAGATGAAATCCATGCATAAATCCTGAGCTGTGGGCTTGTTTGTGATTTATAAGCCCTACTGAAGGATGTTGCTGTTTTCTCCACAGATTCGATGTACGACGTGGTCACGGTTGGAGCACCGGCAGCCCATTCGCAAGGCTTCAAGAACGGAGGCTTGCAAAAACTGCTCAACAAATACGAAACCGAAAAGAAGAGGTTGGTATCTGCATGCATGTGTGAATCGTATCTACCGCTGGTGATTAATCTGTTAGAAATTAAAATTTTATTTTTATAACTGTTAAATTACAGCAAAAATTGTCCCTGGCTGTAACTGGGGAAGTACCCTTTAAAAGGTCCTAATATGTACCATTTGGTACCGATATGCACCTAATATGAACTCTTAAGGGGCAAAGGTGTACTTTTTAAAAGGGCACCACCCCAGTTTAAATCTAAGAGTGTCGACGTTCAACCTGCATGATCTGTGACCAGTTTTTTATAAACTCAGCGCTGGCCAGGAATTTTTTGTTTGGGAGTTGTGTTGTTGAAATGGCTGTCTTGGATTGTCTTTATAGTAAATTCTCTTCACCGTAATTTAGCATTCCCTTCACGATAAATCAAAATGAAATTACCTTGCTTTGAAGAATGAGCAGTCTGCAACTTTGGCTTTTATTTACAGCCACGACTCCAGATGTTTTATTTATTTATTTATTTTTAGGAACAAACATTAGCAACATTAGCACAAGGGTACACATGGACTCATTTGGGGTTATCATGTCAATGATGATACCTGAATGTAAAGATTTTAAAGATCCAGTCAACACTTGTAGTCGTGACTGAGCTCTTACTGTATAGTGACCGTATTGTCTGTTTTTTTATGTGTACGCGAACGTTTGCGCACAGTCGAACCTTGCAAAGCATAGTTTATTTGACTCATACGTGCAAACAGACGTTCAACACATGCGCATTGCGCAAAATGCAATGCATCTTCTGGACTACACACATCATTCTCCTGTAGGCGCCAGTGTGGCCAACGCATACACGTGTACGCAGGTTAAAAAAATCTGGTGGTGCGTGTACAGAACACATGCACTCTTCTTATGACAAAAATTGCATCACATGCACTACACAGACCCTCGCGTACACGCCAAAAATGGACCACTTACTTCTGCCTTCAGGCTTACCAGTAGAGATGCACAATGTTTGTAATGTCATGAAGAATATTTGACATTTACAGCAAGTACGAGAGGTTCGGCTTTTGTTATCATTCGACTAAAAAAGTTTTGAAATGTTCTCCGTGTTAGCTGCAATATGGATTAGTCCATTGTTTTCTCGGTCTCTCGTACTTAATAACTGTAATAACCTCAGGGACGTGACATTTCGAGCAGGGGCTTGTGTGAGGTCTCACTGGTTTAACTTTTCCTGTCGCTCTCAAATGAATTCTGACTGTGATTTAATTACTTGACTCAGGGCTCCAGGCTGCTACTTAAATGTGCACAAATGCAACCAAAAAAATCTAATAAAAATTTGCTACGCTAATCTAATGGGCATTGGCGACAGAGAAAAACTTTATGTGGACGTGCGGTTTTGTCTGAGTCAGCTGAAAGGGAATGAACGGCAAACAACTCACGCAAAATGCACACCAGTGTTTTCTGCACAGATTTACGTTTAACTACAGTAGGAAAAATTCATTTTACTAGAGAATATAAAAGTGCATTTTGTTTAAATAATCTCTACATAGATCTTAATACGTATTGTTTTCTCTCTCTCTCTCTCTTTCTCTCTCTTTCTCTCTCTCTCTCTCTCTCTCTCTCTCTCTCTCTCTCTCTCTCTCTCTCTCTCTCTCTCTCTCTCTCTCTCTCTCTCTCTCTCTCTCTCAATGTAATTGGATTTCTCTGTACATTTTGGGTGACTTTCTCTAGTAAGCAAATTGTTTGTCTGTTCTTGATAAACCCATTCACCTGGGGTTTTGTAAACAAAGACATCCACAAGTTTATATTTTCTTTCTTATTAATCTCTTTGAACACTGAGTTTTGCACATGGAAATGATGATAGCAGTTGAGTTTTTTGGATTCGAGTATAGGACTAGGTATTTTGTTTGGTTTGTTGTTTTTCTAAACCCTCTGAGAAACATTTTTTTAAAAGTTGAAGTTCCAGAGGCCGATCAGCTGAGGAAAACTACACCACTGAAAAGTTTTCTGGCCTTTAACCATTTGTCGCAGAATGATTTATCAGCTGGTTGAGTCAGTGTTATGAGGCGAGGACATTTGCCGTTTCAATCAATTACTAAAAACTGAGATTGTCCGGTTCTCTGGCTCGCCAAGTCCTCCAGTGGATCTCAGTCAGGGTAGATTTCACATTTAATGTTTTGTGAATAAAATCGAGGCTGTGAAGTTCTTTATGTTTGGGGGATTTTTTGTCAGGCAGAAAGTTGTGTAGAATTTTTTTTGTGGACAATCAACAGGAAGTTTCTACGGAGCCCCTAAGGGGACATGGAGCAAAAATTAAATAAAGTTTAGCTTCGCATGCGCACCTGAAACTATCGCGTGTGCACATGAAACTAATGCATTTAGTTTTGCGTGCATACGTCAAACTTTCATTGATTTTTAGACTACAAAGTCACCTTGGGGTCTCAGTAAGTTTTACATCCCAGTGCTTGTTTTTGATTCGGTACAAACAACGGCATCTCCCTTGACTAGCTAAGCGTGCACAACTTCAGGGACTAGCAACGGTGGACTGACGCAGTCTCGTTCATTTCAGTGAAAGCTTGACGATTTCCGTCGCATGAACAACAGCGACCGTTTGCGACAGGAAGTGTCCAACTACACGATAAAGTCGAGAAAAGTTCCGCTTTATGCAAATGACTAGCGAGGAGCAGGAGCGACAACCAATGCGAGTGAAGCAGTGAAGTTCACGTCAACCGTCTTTCATAATTTATTGAGAGGACAGTTACTCATTTGTTTATAGTTGGTACTAGGACAACCAGAATTAGGAATGCCTCCTAATGACCTAATTGAAAGAGACTAGCGACACACAACGAAAGTCACTGGTGGCGTGCATGCACAGTAAGAGTTAACATGCATAGAGTTTGTTTAAGGTCTTGCGTATATAATTTAGTCCAGTCTATGTTCATTTTTGTGTTTTTTTCTGTACACACTAAGGGACCCTTAAAATAAAAAATAAGCACTATTTTGTGTAGCTTTACAGATAATGAGATGCAACCTACAGTGCACAGCCCTATTGATCCACACGCCTGCCCTGACCATCTTGGAAAGCAAGCTTTTATCATTTCCTTTGATTAAAAGACAAATCATAGCACAGACATGATACTTGGTCATTATTAATTTATCGCAGACAAAAGGGTGGTGAAGAAAAAAGGGGCGAGAGCGCTGAGAGCCGAATGAAAGAGCCATTTGTCTTTCTTCCCTGCCTGGAGAGACAAGCAAGAGAGACGGCAAGGGAGCTGTGGTTTGATTCATCAGGTCAGGGGCGGACGCTCGGCCCAATGCAATACGCAGCCACAGCCACTTTGATTGGCCGGCTGTGCGAGAGCCAATCGATATCCATTCTCAGGTTCCCCGAGGCGTCCACCGACGAAACAAGCTTGTGTATTTATTTCTCCTTAATGTGTACAGACTCGCTACTTCAGGCCTTTATTTTCATTTCATTTGCCTTTAATTTAAGCAAGTAGACGTGGCTGGAATGTTTCTTTACATCTTTCAGTGTTCGATTTGCACATCGCACAATGCTAATTGTCTCCTTCCCGATGGCAGGAAAGGGGTTTGGCGGATTTTAATGTGTGTACTGCATAAGAAATGTTAGGTGGAATAATCAGATGGCTCAAAAACTTTTTGTGAATTGCACTAAAGACATCTTTCGCAATACAAATTGTGTATTATTTACTGCAGTGGACGGTACTCATTTGTTTATGCCGACCAGAATTAGAAATGCCTCCTAACGACCTCATTGAAAGAGACGGGCGACACACAGCAAGAAGGTCCCTGGTGGTCAGAACGGGGAATTACAGATCAACTTTATGCCGAGTGACTTTTAGGAGCGACTCCCAATGAGAGTGAGCGAGTTCACGTCATCCATCTTTCATCATTTACTAAGTGGAGGGTTACTCATTTATATGTAATAGTTACCAGGAGAGCCAGAATTAGGAGTGCCTCCTAACAACCTCATTGAAAGGGACGGCTCGCCCGGGAGGCATTTCTATCTGGTTGTCACATAGACTGTAAAAAAAGATGGACGATGCAGCCAAAAAATATCCAACTATGGGCGCTGACATTTTACGTAAAAAAGTAAGTTTGGAGCAGAAGAAACCGTATCAAACTCGCGCGCCTAATTCAACCACGGCAATCATAATGACACGCCCCAGTTTCTATAGCATCAAATTACTAGCTAAAATGAAACTAATCACAAAAATTAACAATTGAACATACACTCACCTAAAGGATTATTAGGAACACCTGTTCAATTTCTCATTAATGCAATTATCTAATCAACCAATCACATGGCAGTTGCTTCAATGCATTTAGGGGTGTGGTCCTGGTCAAGACAATCTCCTGAACTCCAAACTGAATGTCAGAATGGGAAAGTTTTGAGCGTGGCATGGTTGTTGGTGCCAGACGGGCCGGTCTGAGTATTTTCACAATCTGCTCAGTTACTGGGATTTTCACGCACAACCATTTCTAGGGGTTACAAAGAATGGTGTGAAAAGAGAAAAACATCCAGTATGCAGCAGTCCTGTGGGTGAAAATGCCTTGTTGATTCTAGAGGTCAGAGGAGAATGGGCCGACTGATTCAAGCTGATAGAAGAATAACTTTGACTGAAATAACCACTCGTTACAACCGAGGTATGCAGCAAAGCATTTGTGAAGCCACAACACGCACAACCTTGAGGCATATGGACTACAACAGCAGAAGACCCCACCGGGTACCACTCATCTCCACTACAAATAGGAAAAAGAGGCTACAGTTTGTCTAGCTCACCAAAATTGGACAGTTGAAGACTGGAAATAATTTATATAATAAAAATAATAATCCTTTAGGTGAGTGTATATCAGCGTGAAAACAACTACCTTAAAAGACCAAAACCTAGCCTGGTAAGCCAGACCTACATCAAGATGTAAGGTCTGGCAACTCTTCACACAAACGGCTCAATGCAAGGGGCGGGATATAAGGTTGTCCCTCAAAATGCCTCTGCACGCAATAGGATAGCGCTATGACCAAGCAGAGCAACGAAGAAGGTGACGTAGTTACCGTAACCAGTCGGCAAAACTCCAAACACATCTTTCTTGCTTAAAAAGGACTTCAGTAGGGTTTATTTGCTCTTCTCTCAAAGAAAAACATAAGTCTAAGTCCTCCAGAGTCGCGGCCAAAGCCGCTTCAAAAGAAAGCTGTTCGCCAGCAGCAGCAGCCATTCTTTGTTTTCAAGTAGGAACCGTTGCAGCTCTGTCGTCATCATGTTAAGCCCGCCCCACAGACGCTACACACGATGTGATTGGCCTGACCAAATTTTGGTTTTTGGAGCTGTTAAGTGTATTGTGAGTGCCTAGACTAAACCCTGGCAGCAAATATATTTTGCGGCCGCTAGGGTGCGTCTAGATTTCTAGGCTAACCAAAACCATCTTTCCAAAATTTTTTATTGGAAGTGCAAATAATTTTTTTATTTAAAGCCGAGGCCCGTTCGTTTCCAAGGAGAGGGCGGATTTATGACTTCACTGCAGCCAGCCACCAGGGGGCGATCAAAGAGCCAGCGGCTTCACTTTTCAAGATGTATGAGGACACCCGGGTTGTCATAAACAAATGAGTACTGACCACTCCGGTATATGACAAGAAATGGATGACGCAAACTCCACTGCTTCGGTCTCATTGGTTGTCACTCCCGAAAGTTGCACATCATTTGCATAAAGTTCAAAATCCAGTCACCAACTGTCACTTTTGCTCGTGTCACCAGCAGTTGCTAAGCTTCCATTGAAATGAATGAGATCATTTTGCTACTGGTAGTCAGCGTTACAAAAAAATGTGATTTTTGTAGCACAGTTTAATAGTGTAATAAAAGAGAGGTTTATTGTTGCTAGTAGCGTGTAGACTCCACTTTCATATCTGGACTATTAATTTAAGAGACAGTACACTGGAGAGCGTAGGCCTGAACGCACTCAGGGGTTTGTCTTTCCTCTCATTAACATATTTTTATTTCCATTGATCATTTATGAATATCTAGGGTGGATATTTATGGATTTTATCATCCGTTGCACATTAAGGATCTGGCTAATGGTTGCACGCCTTTTGAAATGTCTCCCGCTGTTTGGTTGTGAAACTTACGGTGCCTGTGTCTGTATTTGAGGCTTGTGTGCATTCGTAGATTATTTTAAGCTTGTTTCACACCCTTTCAAATAATTGCGGATATACTTACTGATAGATATTTAATTTGGCTTTGAAAGATGTAAGCAGTTTAATACTAAGGTACCAGGACACAAACTCACGATAAAGTTAATAAAGCTGCCACAACCTTTAAGAAACAACTAAAAACAGACCTAATGAAGTAATTGTTTAAGTTAATCCAACTTTTACTTTTTACAGTGTGGAAAACTTATATTACAGATAGCAATTGGAAACCCAAATTTAACCAAAATCTCTTACAAACCTATACAGTACATCACACCTTAATTTTAATTTCTATACTTGTAAGTGCGAGCATCCCAGGGGGAGACCTTTATATTGTCCACTACACTAGAAATTTGTGTACTTCGATATCTTGTTGCTTATTTCATCTGGTACACAACAGTATTAAGCAAACCATACATGTGCCCCTGTCAGCCTTGTTTTTGTTTACGTCAAATTAAACGTGGCATCTGCTCTGAGACCGGGAGCTGTGACTCGAGGATTTGTGAGTGCATTTTGATGAATGACACAGTTGTCGCTGTTTGCGCGCTCTCTCGTGCCGCTTGCCATCTTGGCATAAGTGTTTTTCTCGAAGCAAGCTTGATAAAGAATCTCACTTCAAACTAGAAAGGGTCTCGCTCTCCTGAGGTGTCTGCCCAACAAGTCATTAACCATATCGCTGGGTCTCAGATGGCATTATGTTCTCGGCACTTCCTCTGAATCGCATCCTAATAAGGCTTTTGATGAAAGAGCAAATAGAAATAGCGCACGCTTTCTGTTTTTCAGCTTTTTCGCTTGATTTGCAGGATGTTGCATAAAGACATTCATCAATTTTAACATTTTCCTTTTGTATCATCAGTTAAGTTTTATTGCGACTGCATGTGGATCATATCGTAACCGGCACGGGTGAACCTTGAAAGCTCTGTACAGTAGCTAGCCGATCTATAGATTTCTGTTTTAGATAGCGACATCAGACGCTACCACAGCAAGCAATAGTGTTTCTTAGGAATTACGTATTTTTGTTGGCTAGCCAACAAGTTAGCAGGATACTGGTTCCCTCACAAAAAAACATCCATTTTTCCCATAGACTTTTGATTATAGCAAAAAAATAAGTTCTGTGTTTAACAAAAGTTTGGGACACTAACACGTCTTGTTGTCCAACAAGTTAGTCATATATAAACACAACTTTTATGAAGTCAAAATTTAGCTTTTTATTTCTAGTAAATAAATTTACACTTCAAAATTCATTAAAATTGCAATTATCTGTAAAGATTAACTTTTGTTAAACACAGAGCTTATTTTTTGCGATAATCCAAAAGTCTTTGGGGAAAATGGGCTATTTTGCAAGAGAACCAGTGTCCTGCTAACTTTTGGGTTGCCTACAAAAATATTTATATGTAATTTCTGTGACATTTTAACATCCAGGTCAACTGTAGACCCTATATAATCCACCTATAAGTGACCCAGTTTTAGCTAAAGTAAACTTGAATTTGGTTACATGTTTTTTTTAATTGGTTTTATTTTATTTTATTTATTATTTTATTTTATTTTTTATATTTTTGCCTTGTTCTTACCTAGACGTCTGGGCTGTGTTTTCGATGGTTTTTAGATAATATAAATGCTAAATTGCATGATGGGACTGGAAGTGGAAAGCTTAGTTGATCGTATAATTTCGATTTTACTTATATTCATAAATTTTCAAAAAACAGTTAAAAATGTTATTACCTGAGCTTGGTTGGGTCACAACAAAATTGTTAAATTCTTCGGTTTGCTATATACCTTATGCAACTGGCAGACACTTCTATCGAAAGCAACTTTAAAATACATTTTAATTGGTAAGAGTGAGATTCAAACCCACAACCTAACGCAATGCTCTACTGACTGATCTACAAGAACACTTAAAAATATAAACGCAATATATAATCAACATTACTTTACTTTTTAACATTATATTTTTAAATTTGGCACTCACCTATATCGCTTATTTTTTATCATTATGTGTGCATGAGTGTTCCCTGGGATTGAACTCATGACCTTTGACATTGCAAACGCAATACTCAACCACTAAACCGTAAAGTTTCCCTCAAATGATTATTTAATTTGTTTAAAATCTTCTAGGAAAGACGTACCTAACTTTATTGACAAATCCAGGCTATATTTTAAAACTATGTAGCTGTATTAAAGTGAACCGACAAAGTTTACAGCTACAGAGCTACTGAAGAATCGAGTAGTCGAGTTTGTAACGTTTCTTCTTTACTTGGTTATATAACCCGACCCTAATGATAACCAGATTCAGTACAGACATTAAATCAATCACTTTTAGCCCCCGTTGTGTTATATTTTTCATCCTTCTCTGGTATGTGCCTCCTGTCTATAAGCAAGGTCTTTTATTCGCTCAGAGCCTCAGTAGTTTGCGATTCTCTCAGGAGCCAATTATCTGAAGCGATGAGCCCGGACTTTTTGAGGTTTGCCCCGATGCACTGATCTGGGATCAGGACCATCCCTAATCTCCAGCATCACAAACAAACATACGAGCTGACTTGTGTCCAGCCAAGAAAGCTGAATTTCACCTCCCAGCGTAGAGATGCACATCATCTGGTTATTATGCATTAGATTTTCTCTCAGTTGTTTAAGTATGGATGCTTTTTTTGATAGCGTCAGAAGAAATCTCAGGGCTTCCATTAAAATTCGACATGAATACATCACTTACTAGAATGCAGCTGCGTATTCAGATTAATATGCTACTGCTAAGTCTCTCTATCTCAGCACGATACTGCGAATTGTTTACATTCATTTTCTTTCTCATTACTCTACACTCAGTAGTCAGTACCCCATAATGACAAACTGTGAAAACAGAATCTACGTTCTCTGTTAGGGTTAGAATGTGAGCATAAATGGAGTTTGGGAGGCCAGGGGGGCACTGCCCCACCCCAGGCCAGAGCCATTTATGATTTTGTCTGAGCTATTAATGAAATAAAAATGTAAAAATGTATAATCTTAAATTAATATTATATATAATCTAATCTTAATATTTTAATAGGTAGACAGTGTGACTTAAAGGACAGTAAGTAAGGTTTTAAGTGTTTTATTCATTAACTCTTTCACCGCCAGTGTTTTTAAAAAAAGTTGCCTGCCAGCGCCAGCGTTTTTCATGATTTTCACCAAAGTTTAATGCCTTCCAGAAAATGTTCTTCTTTAAATATATAAACATATATATATATATATATCAAATGAAAGAACAGACCCTCTGCTTTCAAACAAAAAAAACCGTTTCATCCTACCTTCAGTGGTTCTTTTGTAATCAGCTTTTGAATATGGGTAGGTTTCTGCAAAAAAACCACATTTTGAGCAAAAAGCAGAGATAATTAAATTTTTGTGACGGACTTTTCATATAGATCCCATTCAGAGCGATCTTTAAAACAGACACGGACATGCAGCCGCTTGCCATAGGGCAATACTTCCGGGTTTAAAAAGTTGCGGAAGGGTGCCACCTGGTGGATAATAGCGGTATTGCGGAAAGACGGAAAATCTCGTCATTGGCGGGGGAGCGTTTTTTCTTAATTGACGAGATATCTCGCCAATGGCGGTGAAAGAGTTAAAATCAATGTCTTTATTCATAAATATGTCCTTGTTGGTGTCAAATGACCTCTGCCAGTGATCTGACTTTTCTTTGTAAGCTTAGAATTTCTCCTCTTTACTTACATTGAACAGGTAAGTCCAAGGAGACTTCCATGTCATTTCGCCGTATTGATAAACTATAATAGCAGAGAGGGACAAAAAGCACTAGCCTACCAACGCATTTCCACAACGCGTTTTCATTCAGAACACGTGAACCAGATGCAACAGACAAGGAGATCAGTGAGTTCATAACGGCTACCATAGTTGCAACAAGCATTTGGAAATGCGAGGCGCTAGAGAGCACTGTTCGTTTGAATGCAAAATACAATTTCACCACTAGATGGGGGTAAATCCTACTTATTGTCTCTTTAAGGCTAAAATGTTTTAATTCTTTCAAACCATATTTAAAGAATAAGCAGCATTTTCTCGCTAATCTCAAAGTATTGCAGTATGCTTGTTTGCTGGTGGCTGCCCCCCTAACACATTTGTGATAGGTTTACATCTATTGCTCTGTGTGCTTGTGTGTTTTATTGCCTGCACAAAACTTTGTGTCTATTGACTCAATCTTCTAAAGCAATGATTTCTATTGGCTACTGAGCTCCATAATCCCCTTCACACCCAACCGGCATCATCATAGATGAAGTGTATCCTCGCAGGGAACGAAATTGCTCCAGCTGAGTTTATTACACATATTTACCAATCATATTGATATCACTGCGATAGAGCCGTGATAATACGACACCTGTTTGATGATGAACAATATGACTCTCTTCATCTCCCACTGTTATTCATTTAGTTTCTCTCTTCTGTTTTCCTCACCGCCAGCTACAGCACGGCGTATCAGTCCATCTACTACCCTCCAGAGCAGACGGCCAGAGCCAGGGAGATTTTGAGCGTAGTGTCCCAGCTGCAGCCTCTCATCTCTGGGCTGGCCGACCAACTGCTCCAGGTGGCCCAGCCGTCCCCGAGCCAAGCTCTGAAGGACACGCTCAAGAACCTAAAAGACAAGGTGGGATGTAGAGACCGTACTAGTTGTTTTATTGCTGTATTTACTGCTCATATGAATGCATCAAATACACTTGATGTTTGCGGAGGCAACAGCACCTTGCATGAAAACCTGTATGGTATATTTATGACCCAGTCTGTGAAAACCATTGGTTGTGATTCCCTGTTTTCTACATAAAATCATCCTACATACTGTAATGTAAAGAACATTCATAACCTTGATACTGAGTAAGGTCATGACATAGATTGAAATCACAGTCACGGTATGACGTTCACAAATGCAGTTCTTTTCATCTCAAGATGCCGCTTGATTATGCATGCTTATTAATACTGAAAAATTACAGGCGTAATTGAAATAAATACATTTTTGCACACGCATAAATCACCCTTAAATCTGCTTTGCCTTGCATTTTGTCTCTCGACAGATCTTACAAAGCACACAGTGTGTTTATGCCATTAGCCATGTATTTCCATTCACCGAAGACCGCAAGGCTTGGCTTGAAACGGGTCAGATTTACAGCACAGAGGCAGTTTGACAAACGGCCAATGCTGTGTCTCATCCCTCAGCCAAAACTAACAGAGGCACCCAGGCTGAGAAACTGGTTTGGAGGCCTTGGTGTTTTATGGGTGTAATTAATGAATTACATCTGGTGCTGTCTGTGTGTAATCTGGGACAGAGATTGCTTCTGCCTCCGTAGAATAACGGCAATCAGACGCCTTCATCGCTTAATTCTCCCTGTCGCCCCTCGTCATCCTCTGATTAGCAATGTGACGCCTGATTCGGAAGCTAACGCTAACTCGACCGCATTGATTGAAATCTCAAACCCCGAGCATGTGTTTGTGTTCATGTCCCATTAGGGTTCTGTGGGCATTTTTGCGCAAACCAGAGCTGTGAAATGTATTTAAAAAAAAGAAACAACATGTTGGCCGCCCTTTAATGATACTTGATGTGTATCTTTTGTACAGGGTTCCCATGGGTCCTTGAAATCATTGAAAGTTTGTGAATTTGGGGGAAAAATTCAAGCCCCTGGGAAGTTTTTGAAAATATAGATACAGGTTATTGAAAGTGCTTGAATCAATTTTATGAAATAAGTTTTCTGGAAAAAAATCCATATTATTCCCTGTGTAGTGTAGGATAATATCACAAAAATTCCAGACTTTTTAAGCACACGTGCTAAACTGTTCGCTTTAAATGCTTATATCTTCTGTATGTGAATTTTGATTCATACCAAAATGCTTTTTTGCATAGTTGTGTTTGACAAATGAAAACGTCTCGGGTTACGTATGTAACTGTTGTTCCCTGAGAAGGGAATGAGACGCTGCGTCTCCCTTGCCATACTTCCTGCATCCCTGTAACGCTGTCTTTGGCAATATTTCAGATAGTGATATACTTCCTGGCTCCTGAATCACCCTGTCTTTGTTGTTAATTCTCACCATTGGTGAATTTGATATACACATTCAGACGCACTTACCCCTGGAGGCGTCCCTAAAGTGTCTCTGCAGTAACGCAGGGCGAGTTTCCTCAAAAGGGAACTATAACAATGTATCTTTAAAGGTAACACATTGTAACCTTGCTCTCACTTGAAATGTGTCCCCACATTTAGTCCTTGAAATTGAGGCTATTGGACCTGGAAAGTCCTTGAAAGGTCCTTGAATTTAAAGTTAACTAAGGTGTGGGAACCCTGCTTGTATTTTGGTATTTTCTCTGAAATGTCTGTCCCACATTCCTTTTGTATTTGCTCGAATGCAATTATTCAAGCAAAGATCTGCCTAAAACATTTCAAATGTATTTAATAATGAAAATGTGAAAATGTATGTTTACATTTAGGGATTTTAAAGACGCAACTTCCAAAAGCGAAAAAATGAGGAAAAAATAAAGTGATTTATGATAGGGAGGCAATAAGAAGTGCTTATACCAATTTTTTTGTTTTCACAATGCCAGTACAATACCTGTTGAGTGATAGAGTTGGTTTTTATTTATTTATTCATTTATTTCGATAGAAATGCAATCAACAATAAACTAAAAACACTTAAAAGTGTTCATAAAATTTCTCATATGGCAGTTTAATGTGTTAAAATGGTTTTGTAAAAATGCATGCAGGTGAATATGTTTACACATATTATATTAGATTGGTGTGTATAAATTTAACCTGTTAAATGCTGTTTGTTTTTTTAGTATTTTAGTGTTTTTTTATCATATGCTGCTACTTTGTTGCATAAAAATATTCCCCTCTAGTTCAGCCTTCGATCACATGATTTTAACTTATTTCAGAGCGCTTAAATAATATAAATATTTATTATAGCATTAATATTATAACACACACAGACATATATATATACATATATATTGAATTTCATAATATGGCTGGAAAATATCACAGTATATTTGTAATAATATAAACAAGCCCTAGGGCAGTAGATCTCAATTTCGGTCCTGGGAACCACAGGACCACATATTTTACTGTAGTTGTCTTTATTTATCAGCCTGTCAACAAAAAGATTCATGAACTAAAGACATTCGTAATGTGGGCATTGGGGGTCCATAGGACCTGAATAACTCCAGGACCCTTGGGTAAAAATGTCTTCTTCATGTTATAAAGATTGTTATGACAAAACACGGTAGTAACATTTTATCACGTCTGAAGTCTGGGTATTGTCATTGTAAAGCCTTGGATAAATGTCAAGAGTAGTGCACTGTTAAAAGTAAAAGTTGGATCAACTTAAAAATTCACTTTAAGTGAAATATTAAAGTTGAAAATATTTAAATATTTTAGGTGCTACCCATTAAAGTCCCTAATTTTTTCACTTAAAGTGAGAAACAATTTATAAAACTTACTTTTTTAGGTGTACCAATTAAATTCATTTTTAAGTTGATCCAACTTTCACTTTTTATAGTGGTACCAAATGTGTACAAGTCAGATTGATGATTGAAGATAGATGTTTAAAATAATTAATACATCTTAATTATTAATATTTTATTTCAAACAAGTTGGAATCCAGACAAAAATAAAGTTACTTTTTAATTAGAAAACAATATTTTGAGATCAATTATCATATCTGAAATGGCGAATGATAAGTTAGACATAAAGGTCAAAGCGGCGATGACATGCAAACAGCCTATCTGAGTAACAAGAGCATCTGTTCATCAGCCTATGAAAAGCAATGACACTGTGTAAACCTTACAGCTGACGGCTGGCAAATTACATTGAAAAGATAAGCAAACTGGGCTGTGCATTTTAGTGTTGCTTTCGTCAACGAAAAGTATGACGAAATATCCTCGTCAACGAACCTTTATCACGTGACGAAAAAGAGACGAGACGCAACGTAAATGCTGGTCATGTGACAAAAACTATAATAAAATGTATAATACAATATTGTTGACGAATAAAAACGAGACTAAAAGTGGTTTACTTAATAAAAACTATGCTAAAATGTGTCTTCATTTTCGTTGACCAAAACGAGACGAGACGAAATGTTATAACGTTATTTCGTCTGGCCATCTCCTGGCACCCCGCCACCTGAATGCAAATTATCAAGTGTGTTCAATGACGCTCTGCAAATCGATCCGCAAAAATACGTAAACGTACCGCGAGAGCGATTAGAAAGCATGCAGAGCAGTCTGTTCTCGCGATGCTTTGATATCATACGCAATCCGTTTGCGCAGTAACACGCGACACGTCACGTTTGATGGCCAGCTGCGCCCGCGAATACACCGCCGCATCAAGTCTTCAAATGGAAACTAAAAGTCCAAAATGAAACCCCTGCATCGTTTTCAGGTGAGTTCACAAGCCTGTTAATATGTATAGCGTTGACTGCTGGCACCGCGAACTCATCTGTGTGATTTAAATAATATAACAATGTACCAGTTTGCATCTTCAATCGTTTAAATGACGTGCTGCGTTGTGTTTTGAAGCATGGTAAATATATGCTAAAGACGTTGTTTTATAACTTATGTGCTAACAACAAGGGTCTGTGTCCTTATTTATTATTTGAATTAACTAAACTTGCTTAACTAAATGCTTGAGTGTTAAATCAATCAAACAGCTGTATTATTAAGAACATAACCATACATAGCCTACAAACTTTTGCTTTTGTTAATAGACATCTGATGTTTCTCAAAGCTGGCTTTTAATTTACTTACAAGAAAGATATTTAGTAATTCTCCAAAATTGCTTGGATTTATACTGACACGTAAAATTAGCTTTGTCACATTATAGTGCTATTTGCAACACAAATACAGATATACCATATTGCATATTTGTATAATTGTAGTTTGTGTTGCTGTCAAAATACAATTATAAATGATAACAATATCATTTTAATAAAGTGCTATTCTCACACATAGCCTACTATAGTTGTGATTTTGTTGTTGTTTTTTTAACTAAAGGTGGCACCAACGTAAAAGTCAGCTTATGGCACCCATCTGACCAGCAGTGGCCCTGTGTGTGTGTTTCTGCTTAGACTACTCTGTTTTGATTATGTAGACTTTAATGTAGACTCTTTACCTACAGTCAAGGTTAAATAAAATTAAGTAAAATATATATATATATATATATATATATATCTTCAAATCAAGTAAATTCCAATTAGAGCATCTTCCATGTCTGAAATGGATGTATTCTTATATCTATGAAAATTTTGGTTTTGTCTATACTACTGCTAGGTACTTATACTATATTGACTGGGTTAAATAGAATTGCATTACTAAAAAGAGACTAAAATACAATTTTCATTGACTAAAACTAGACTAAAAATGTCACCAGTTTTCGTCGACTAAAACTAGACAAAAATAGTCAAGGATAATTCTGACTAAAATAAGACTAAAATGCCCAGACTTTTAGTCGACTAAAACTTGACTAGACTAAAAAGAGTATGAACTGACTAAAACTAATAAAAACTAAAATGTCAGCTTGACACAAAGACTAGACTAAAACTAAAATTAAAACAGGCCGCCAAAAACAACACTACTGCATTTCACTGTGATTTTATAGGCATAAAAATATTAGTTCGCTAGAATTACAGGGATTTACTTTTAAGTCACAATGTATCAGAAGTAGCAATTGTCTTATTTTCCCCATCATGATGTATATCCAAGTGAAACGGCTTTTGAAATGATAAAACGTAGGGCTGGACTTTAATTCGTCAATCATTGCTGCTTTTTTCCCGGGCTCCGTCCAACTGCCATATCCCATGACCAGAAATAAAGAGAGATTTTTAATTAAAGAGCACCTATTGTCTGATTCACGTTTTTACATTTCCTTTGGTGTGTTAGTGTGTATTAGTTCATGTTAACAATATGCAAAAGGTACAAACCCCAAAGTAAACGATGACATGAGTTATCGTTTTCAATGTTAATCTATTTTCTTGTACTACAACAAACACAAAGATTGTAGGCAACAGTTTACTTCCTGGGCTTGTTGATGTGTACAAGACTGACATTATCATAATTCCTCCTGCTTTGGACTCACAGCCTGTAAGTTAACTCCTGTTAGCATTGCATTGTGACCGAATCTTTCATTGTAAAAAAAAATATATATATATATAAAAAAATTACGCTTTTAATTTAAATTTGATTGTGACTTTAAAGTTGCAACTTTTTGCACTCTATCGCCATCTCTGTTTGAAGCACAAAATTGCAAGTAACTTAAGTGTGTTCAACTTCATTCGGCTTCCGCAAGAATCGTCAGGCAGATGACATCAAATTAGTGCTCGTGGTACAGTCGTGGTACTTTGTCGCCATCTGCTTGCTTGTTCTTACGGTGCCAAATAATGTCAAACACACTTATTACCTTTACATCGGTTAAAGACAAACTAAATCTGACAATACCCATACAGTAAAATCATACAGCTCAAATTATAAATCATATTATTAGCTTACCAATAAGGATGTTTTTTTATGTAAATGCTAAATAACTGTTTAATGAATTAAACAATTGAAAGAGGAGTGAATCTGTAGTGTGGACGCAATATTGAATGTAGGAGTATTGGTTTTCTTCAGGCTTTTGTTTGGCAGATATTGAAACTCTATTATTCTCAAGGGCTCTTGTTATTTTGACTTTTTCTTCAGGATTTTTCAGGTACAAGAGCCTGAAGATGTCTGTTTCCTGCATTCCTTTATCTCTGTGCCTCTGAGAATTAATTGAATCGTGTGATCTTGTTGTTGTTGGGTTGAAGTTGAGATGAACCGCATCTGTTGTGTCTTTTCATTTCTTCTCTTTCATCCAAACTCTCGAACATCTTTACTCGCTGTTCACCGGCTATCAGCCGGCCCTTGCTATTGCTCTTGTCCTTGTCAGATTATTATTAGTTTTTCAGAAAGTTTTCTTTAATCTTTGCTCTCTCACTCCCTCCCTCGTATGCTCTGCTGTATTTTAATGAAACGCTGGCTTATTAAAATACAGAGTTATCAAAAGCACACAGGGCTGTCTTCAACCATGGCTGCTTTCAGTTGAATAAACTCTTAGAAAAACACGTCCGTACAAACAAGGTCCAACCCAACAGTAAACATACAGTTAACGTTCTCTCTCTCTCTCTCTCTCTCTCTCTCTCTCTCTCTCTCTCTCTAGACAGAGCAGTTTGTTCATGCTCTGAAGGATGAGTTGGTCAAGAGTGCTCTCCTAGCGCTGCACGCCGCACGTCCTGGCTACGTCAGCAAAACGTCCTCTCCGTCCAGCCAAACCAAGGCTAATTCCAATGCAAATGTGGCAGTAGAACCACACACAGTCTGCAACAACGTCGATGGCTCGCAGACACCACTGAAAGAAAGCAAAGCGTCTCCGATCCGCTCCGACTCCATCCCTCAACAGAAGGAGTATGACGAGGAAGAATGGGCAAGTTTCATTAGTTTGATTTGTTTAATGCTTTATAGAAATGCATATTTTGTGTGGGGAATACTGCTTTAAAAAATCAAGTAGTCAGTTATCAATTAAAAAAAGAACTAACTCATGCATATATGTGCAACAAAACTATTCATACCTCACTAAACACTTAAATCATTAAAGACACCCAAGCAACCCCTAGTATTATCTGCCAAATCTAGTGTGTTATGTTATTGTTTGTAATCTATTATTGTTATATAACAAAACTTTGCATTTTATATATTTGTCAGTGGTGTTTGCTAAAGGAAGCAATCTCTATTAATAATATACTATGGTTTGGGCTAGAAGGTATACAGCTATGGCCTAAATCTTGCAAGATTTAGAGCATAGACTGTAAAAAATATGGGGCTCTATCATACACCTGGCGAAATGCAGCACAATGCGCTACGCAAGTATCTTTTGTTAGTTTCAATCCAGCGCAATTATCATTTTTCATGTTTAGCGCCACGTTGTTTAAATAGCAAATGCATTTGCGCCCAATTTTATGTCCATGGGCGTTCTGGTCTGAAAACAAGGTGTGTTCAGGTGCACTGTTGGCGCGTTGCTATTTTGAGCCATTGACCAACAAAAACCTGATCTAAGTATAAGGTCAATGGCGCAATATGTTTTTTGTTATTTAAAGAGTAATATGCGCCTATAAACGGGACGAAAAACACACATTTGCTTATCACATGGATGCCCAGCAGCACATAAACATTTTAAAATATGAAAAATCAAAGGATTAAAATGTAAAAGATTATTATTGAGTCTCTTTGACATAAATGAGGACCGATTATGAGACGTTAGAAGGTGTAAAGAGCTGCTTCACCTGCAGCCTGGTAAGTAAATAAATGTTTTGCGTTAAACAAATGCATCTATTTTTAAAATGCTACCACACAGATTTATTGTATATGATGACCTGTGGATATGGTGAGATGAGAAACATTTTTAAGTAATGCTTTTTAAAAAAACCATGGTGCTGTCCAAGTGCTGATACGATTTGGCTCTCCGCACATTTGTAA
Organism: Paramisgurnus dabryanus; assembly: GCF_030506205.2. Taxonomy (NCBI): domain Eukaryota; kingdom Metazoa; phylum Chordata; class Actinopteri; order Cypriniformes; family Cobitidae; genus Paramisgurnus; species Paramisgurnus dabryanus. Next base: position 23,354,916 of record NC_133340.1, on the reverse strand, counting down.
ATTCTTTATTTCCTGTTTGTATTATTTGTAAATTATTTTATGAGATTACAATGATTATGTTGGATGTCAATACATTTACAGCAATAAAAAGCCTGCTATTTTTACTTTTATGACTGAAAGAAAATGGCTTTTAAAGGTTTTATTCCAAAACAAATAATACTTTTAATACTAATAAAAACAACAAAATGTATTAACATATTCTTAAACTGGTTTCAGTTTATAAATTCTGCTTTCTAAATAGGGATTAGGCGTGCTTTCTTTTAAAGGGGATGAGAGCTGAGACTCTCATTGGTTTATTGCACATTACGCCCAAAACACACCAGTTACTCATTATGAAAATAGGAACAACCATTTTAGACCCTGCGCTTGGCGCAAAAACTATTTTTCGCATCGTTAAATTAGCAAAAGTGGGTTCAGACACGCCACAGGCGTGTTAGACAATGCGCTAAGACAATGTTAAAATAGGACCCATGGACTCTGTGACGTCACCCATAGGTTTTTGAAGAGCTTTTTTAAAGTCAATAGTCGGTGGAGCCTGCCGTCGCCATCTTGGCCACGCATTACTTGAAAATGGGTAAAGAGAAAACCACACCCACCTAGCTCGATGGCAGTGACAGCATCAGCAATCCACCCACCACTCAAGTGGCCACGCCCTTAATTATGCAGAACTTTAAGGCTTATTATAATTTAAACGGATGAGTTACAAAAAATGCCCCCCCACAGTTGTCATGAAGGGCAAAATTAGCTATATAGACCAAAAACATTTTAACATAAGGGTCTATGGGATTGACTCCCTTTTGGAGTCAGTCTCTAGCGGGCAGTATTGCCTTCATCAGAGAGATCAGAAGGTTGCCCCTCGGTTTAGGGTTAGGATTAGGATGAAAACGGTGGTTCTGGCTAGATAGGATACAGCTACGACCTAAATCCAAGTTTGGGGTTACGTTTAATGGTAGGATTAGGATAAAACAGCGCTCATCCAGTGAGATTTCACAAGATTTGAGCCGATACTGAAACCTTGCACATAACTCATCCGCTATCTTTTTTGCCACAGACACGTATGATCCTCCGGCATCAATTTAAAACGTGATTTCTTTTTTTAACTGATTTGTTTCAAACACCTGCCCCTCCGTATGTCTGGGTTGTGCTCTTCACCACTTCACAGAAATACAAAAACAATCGTGAACTTCAATAGACTGAAACTAATTCTGCTGAAGTGCAGACATAGAAGATGAGGATGGGCGTCATTAGAAACCTTTATCAGCACAACCTGAAGGATATGCAACTTTAGATCTCATTTATGGAGTATATTTTGTATGTTTAGTCATTGTTGCTGTGAAAGCAGGTGATGAAGTGCGGCGTCTATCCCTTGTAATTTCCTTCTGGAGTGTGTGTGTGTCATAACTGAGGCTAACTAGTGGATTAGAGGTCGAGATAAGACAACCATCTCTAATCAATGTCAAAATAACTCCTGCGCCCTTGAGCGACACTTAGGAGAGGTAAAGAGATGTTGTGGGTTTGCTAATACTTTCTGTAAGCCAGACTTTTGAGTGCACCGCGACCTTAGTGCTCAACAGGGGTCATATCAAATATAAAGCTTATGTAAAGCTGTTACATAAATGTTTAAATATGAATTTGCTTTTTCTGCATGGTGTTGACACTGCAAAGTGTTTTCTCAGAGTCTGTATTATAAGGTCAAGAACATAAGATTAGTCGATCTTTTGGTTTCTGTTGTGCATAACCGATCGTAGATCTGCTGCATCAATTAAAAGATCATTTATTTTACGCAGAAGATTTCTATGTTAACAATACATCAACAAAAACATGGAGTTAGTTGTTAATCTTGTTTTGACAAAAAACTTTACATGCAAATCACTGTTGGTGCATTAACATTCGGTTTGGCTCTTCTAGGACAGGGTGTGGGCTGGCATAGCCAAAAGTTTGAACTGCGTTATCGCCGCGGTGGACAAACTACAGGAACAAGAAAACAACAACCAAGAGTCGACACCCGGCCACGCCCTCGCTGATGTCATCACTTCCCACAATCCAGGTATGTTTTGACCAACCAACCACTATGATGATTGATGGTATGATGTTTAGTCAACTGTTTTTGTCTTCTTTGTCAACAACCATAGACATAAAAAGAGCCAAGATTAGAATAGCAAAACAGTTCTCAAAGTGATTGATGGTTGTGATTTTTCCTAGCCCATACAGCAAAAAATATTATATATTTCAATAGATTTCAAAAATACAAAACATGGCCAAAAATATATATATTTGCTGAATGCTAATGTTTACAAAAATGTGTTTATCACCATTTTTTGTATATTTTAAAAAGAAATATATTTTTAATCATTTATTTTCACATCACACTGAAAAAAAAACTTTGTTTATGGTATAAAAAGGGTAAAATTAAATATATTATATATTATTATAGTATACTTGGCCTTGAAAAATATATTATTTTGCCGTATGGGTTGTAAAAGTAGAAATGTATTTATTGCCCCTGAAATACATTTTGAAATATATGTTGATATATTAATGTTAAAACGAAATATATTTTCAAATTCAATTTTCAATAAATTAAAAAATATACAAAAAAGGCCCAAAAAAATTTGCTGAGTGCTGATGTTTACAAAAATTTACTTATTACAATTTTTTGTATATTTTAAAAAGAAATATATTTTAAAGCATTTATTCTCACATCGCACTCGAAGAAAAACTTTGTTTATGGTATAACCTGTAAACATAACCGGTTTAATAAGGTTAAAATTAAATATATTTTCAAATGCAATAATATACTTGGCCTTGAAAAATATATTATTTTGCCGTATGGGTTGTAAAAGTAGAAATGTATTTATTGCCACTGAAATACATTTTGAAATATATGTTGATATATTAAGGTAAAAACGAAATGTATTTCCAAATTCAATTTTCAATAAATTTAAAAAAATAAATATTTGCTGAATGCTGGTGTTTACAAAAATTTATTTTTCACCAATATATTTTTTGTATATTTTAAAAATGAAGATATTTTTAAGCATTTCTTTTTATGTCGCATTGGAAGAAAAACATTTTTTTATGGTATAACCTGTAAACATAACCGGTTTTAAAAGGTTCAAATTAAATATATTTTCAAATGCAATTATTTTGCCTTATGGGTTGTAAAAGTAGAAATGTATTTATTCTGCCCTACAAAGGCAAAATACCTTAACTTGCTATAGTGTAGAACTGAGAAAAATGACTTTAAAGTTTAGACTTTTTAGTGACTTTAGTTGTCAGTTATTTTCTTTTTGATTTTAATTTTCTTGAAAAAACTACAAAATGGACTCAAGATACTTATCCGCATGATAAAGGAGGTCTTGAATGTCCCAAAAATATCAATAACAAATTTTCGACCAAAAACAAAGTTACTGCCTTTTTCCTTTGTAGGGCAGTATTGCCCCTGAAATACATTTTGAAATATATGTTGATATCAAATGCAATAATATATACTTTATAAACTTTTATATTCTGGCCTTTAAAAATTTTGCAGTATGGGTTGTAAAAGTAGAAATGTGTTTATTGCCCCTGAAATACATATTAAAATATATGTTAATATATTAAGGTTAAAACTAAATATATTTTCAAAATCAAAAATATAATTAATTAAGCTTCACTTTCTACAAAATGTATTTAGCATATATTTAAAATATATTTTTTAAATTTATTTTTTTATCTAGTCAATACTAGCTAGTCTCATTTAACAATAGCATCATTTCTATTTTCTTTGTATTAACCCATCTGGTTTATTCAGATCGAAAGGTCATTCAAAGTGCATTTGATTCATTTGTGTTTCTTTTGTATTCATACCCATGACCTTGAAGTAAAGAAACAAACAAATGCAATAATGCATCTGGGTCGACTTTTATTAAGCACGTGTCGATTTGTTAGATCATTTAAGAAATTATTTTTCCCAGCAATTCACACATTTTCAGTGGACCACTGACACTTAATGTTAGGTAAAATGCTGTGAAAAGCTACAACCAATGACAAGATGAGATACTGCAGTGAAAAATTTAACCAATGCCGCCACCTATTGTTCACAGGCTGAACCTGCAGTTTGCAACGCTGCATGTTGCTATTATCAGTGTAATGAATCTTGACAGTGCAAAACATTTTCTTGTTGTTCATACACAATTTTTGGCCAAATTAGATTTAAAATTGATCGCATGAAACCTACTAAGCTAACTCATCTGTTTTTGATTCATTATGAATGAGTAAACAAATTATTGTTCACTTCAGGAATGCCTTGTACCAGGCGTTTAAAGTTAGGTATAATTCGTCATTGCATATGTAAGAAATAGTTTTTCCCATTACTGAAGAGCTGTAACATCATATGAACTCTACGAACTTCCTAAAATCATTGCAGTGTCATTGTTAAAGTTCACAATCGCACAACATTCGAATGCATGTTGAATTAATGTTAGACGTGTCAGGATTGATGCATCATAGCTCAAGGCAAGAGAAGACGACGAAATCAAAGCTTTGAAGAAAGCTATGTTGCAATTCATATTTACCGGTACACCCCGAGGTGTGTGTCAGCAAACGTGACAAAGATAAATCTTTGTGCGGAATGGGCAGATGCCACAAGAAATGAAGAAGATCGTGTCAAAATCTGATGACTAATGCATAATGTATTCCTCACAAAAGATGTGTGAAAAGACGTGAGATTTAGATTCAGGCATTGGATTAATGAAGCTATGCTTCTGTACCTTTGCGAAGAAATAATTCAATATGAATCTCTCTAGTGCAGGGCTTCTCAAAGTGGTGGTCCCTAATGCTTAGCAAGGGGGTCCGAGAAATAATTTCAAACATGTTTCAAGTCAGGGGCATTAGTGATGCATTAGTCATCTCATAACCCTACGGGTCGGGTTGGGGCAGGTAAAGAAATTGTCACTTTATTTGCGGGGCGGTTTATTAAAGCGAAAATAAAAAACCCATGTATGTTGCGTACAAGTTCCTATAGCTTATACCAGTGGTTCTCAAACTGGGGACCGAGGCCCCTAGGAGGGTGCCAGGGGGGCCCCAGTATAATGACATTTAATAAAATACATTAATTTATCATAAATTCTGTGCTATGAAACCTCAGAAAAATAAGGCTACTAACCAACAGCAATACGTTGTATAATTTTATGTTTATTTTAATTTAAATTTTTTAAGTTTAAGTTTTAGAATGTTTTATGTCATACAGTTTCTTTTGGGGGGCCGCGAAGGGATGCACCGTACCCAAGGAGGGCCGCGCACTGAATAAGTTTGGGAACCAGTGGCTTATACAGTGAGGAAAATAAGTATTTGAATCACATTGTGATTTCCTGATATTTTTTTAGAGTACGTCTCTCACAGTGGACATGCACCTACAATGACAATTTCAGACCCCTCCATGATTTCTAAGTTGGAGAACTTGCAAAATAGCAGGGTGTTCAAATACTTATTTTCCTCCCTGTATTAAATATTTGGGAATATTCAGTACTGTGCAAAAGTATTAGGCCACCATGCTACCATTAGATTTGTGGTTTTTGCAAGTGATCATATATAATTATTTCTCAGTCTCTTTATTAGAACACAACCAGAAAATACAGAAAAAGTCTATGTTGTATTAAAAACAGTATACAAGTATAAGCTGAAGTGTGAAGTATTTAGGGTAAACTCCCCTTCCACTTGAGCAATAGCATGCAGCTTAAGGATCTCTTAAACCTAAATGAAAAATAGATATGGATGGACATTAAAACTTTGCTAAAACAACAAAGCTGGTGATGGTGACCTTTTGCACAGTATACTGTATCTTTTCATATTTATTAGGTTTTTTGATAAGGTTACAATATGAAGGCATAAGTTGCGACATAACTTGCGTGATGTCCTTAAACCTTTGACCTCACGTCACGAAAGTGCCAAGCCACAACAACAAAACAAACAAAGAAATAAAAATGAAGATAGAAGACGAGGTGCGGGGAAATTAACGTTAAAATTTACACCATTAAAAACAAGAACAAGCTGCTAAATCTGACGTACAGGTATTTATTGTTCGCCTATACAGATGAATAAAAACGCTGCTTTGTAAATGTTGAAAATGTTTATGATAATCCCATCTTGTTATAAAACCATGCTGTTTTTTATGATTCATAAGTGTACTGTATGTTCTTGCCAGTTTACATGATGATGTAATCTAATGGTTTCCAAGCAGGCTAAAAAATAAAGCCTGTTTTCACTTACATTACACTTTCTAGTAAGTAGTCTATTTAAATGGTGTGTGGCGGTTTGTAAAAAAAGACGTACAGTAGTGCAGGGCGGGCCAAATAATTTCATAAAAGCGACTTGGAAAAAACCCAGACCGCACATCACTAAGGGGTAGGTCCATTCTAAGGGCCCACGCACTACTGGGGTCCTCAAAGATCATTTTAATTAAAAGTGACATGGGTGTGGTAAACCTCATATTTTTCCATAAGGCCAAAAATTGCTGAAGGCGCCTCTTTGTCTAGTACAGGGGGTTTCAAACTTGATGAGGGCAGGGACCCCTGGTCTAGTAGACTGTGTATTATTGTGTATATACAGTACTTTATTTCCCAAGATTTTAAAGCATTTTTGTGGCTCATGACTTGATCTAGTTAGGTTTTCTGCCTCTAATGAAATAAATCAGAGTTGTAATTTAGATTTAATTTAGAACGCTCCATTGAATGCATCTTAATGTAAAGCTTTGATCCCCCTATAGACATTTAATAGCATTGACATCTTTCGTGCCGGATGAGTCTAGTTCAAACACGCTGTTAGGAGAGGCCTATATAGATTTCCGATAGTTACACGCTTCTGTTTAACAAACACTCTCATTTTATTTTCATTTCTAATTTAATTCAAATCAGCCCAAGCATATACAGATCAGCATTTTTTGTTGTAAACGCAAAAAAAGAAATGCATTGTTCTCGATTGGTGATTTCTTGATGTGCTGTGGTTTGCCTCTTTGCCAAATGATGCTCTCCAATAAATACCTTGAAAGATTTGCGTTTTGTGCATTTTGGACCTCATATTATAATGGTTTAATCTAACCTGGGGGACCATTTAGAGCAGAGGTCCCCAAACACCAGGTCGCTACTAGGGCTGTCAAATTTTAATTCGAATTTCGAATATTTGTCGAATGTAAAAAAAATATGCATATTCGAACGTAAAACTTTGCATTCGAATTTTACCTGTGTCAGGAAGCTCACGCAACGTGATGATGACGTAACTGACGCGGATTGTTATACAGAGCGTTAGCGGCTCAGCCAACTATGCGGAGCAAGCCAGCGTTATTCATTTGAAAAATAGCAAGAAAAGACAGTGGGGATTACGAGTCGGACAGAATACATATTAAAAGGGCTGTGTGATGCTTCTTTGGTTTTTGGAGCATCAACTGGAATTCAACCGCAAAGTGAAACTAGCTGAGATGACAGAATTAGTGTCGTCTGCTTTTAAATGCCGTTTTAAAGTTTAAAATAACTTTAACTGATCAACACGAAAGTGCCATAATACAGCTGCTTGTTAGCAACATTAAAACCATATGTGCATCTACAGAGTCCACACCGCATATGAGAGAGTTGCAATGTAACGCCGCGGTGGCTTTATTTTAATAACTGACTGGAAACTTGACTTTCACCTGGACATTTGATATGCAAGTTTTTCATCAACATTATCTGCGTGAAATATAAACATGATGATCATCTGCCAACTCGACTGTTTCAGCACGTCCTCTATTAATTACGGAGAGTCTGCTTTATTAACGGCTTCACTCTGCGCGTAAGTTAAACATTTCTGTTCTGTACTTTATTACTCGCATATATTTCTACACACAAAATATAATATAAGTTGTTGTGAATAGCGTTTAAGCTTGACTAAATTTAAGTGACTAATGATCTTTCCCACTTATTTTGGCTTAAATAAAGATTAATTCGTTTTCATACTTTATTAGAAACACGTAAATTTATCTACATATTATATAAAATGCCCTATATTAATATGCATTGTCTATGTATGGCATTCGTTTTGTACATTTACAGGTGCACAAATATACTGGTTAATTTTGATTTCATTAAGACACCGTTGTGTTCTGTATTGACTGAGGCTCTGTACATTTTTAAAAAAAATTTAATTAAGTTATGGTACATAAAATAATTTGTAAATTTTGCATTTTGCACTTCCAGATTTCTATGTGCACTTTTGTTCCTTTGCATATGAATTTATGAAATTATGTTTAATTTATTAGTGTTTATAACATTCGTTTTAACAAAAAATATGCTGTGCATGATTTGTTTATATCATTGGGGCTTTGTGCTGCGCCCTCTTGTGGGCTTTTAGGAGTATTTTCTCCAAGATAAAGTAGGTCTTTATAATTCGAATATAATTTGAATTTTATTATTTTTCAAGGACGAATTTCGAATGTACTTGTTCAGCCATTTTGACAGCCCTAGTCGCTACCCAGTACCGGGTCATGGTCAAGTTGCCACTGGGTCGTCCTGAAAATAAATACGTATAATAGCTACGTAATAGCTTAATCAGGTATTTTGTCCTTTAAGAGCCAACTTCAAATAATATCAATAATTTCCACTTTTTGTACTCAAATGACAGCAATGTCATCGCCGATGCGCTGGCAGAGAGAGAGAGAGACCAAGAAAAAGAGAGAGCGCGGCCGCGCTCTCTCTTTTTCTTGGTCTCTCTCTCTCTCTGCCAGCGCATCGGCGATCACATACTGTCATTAGAGTTTGAACATACAGTACTTTTAAAACACAATCAATCAAAGAATTCCACAGGTATGACTTCATGAATCATTTGCAAATGTACATCGCAAATCATGTCAATACGTGTAGACTCTGTGACATTGCAAATGACTGCAAAGTAATTGCAGGCCTATGTAAAACAACTACAACATTATCCAGCGATCGTGGGACCATGATCAAAATAAACTTTTTTACTGCAGTAACCATATTTTAATGGGTACACTTTTAACGTAGGTTTGAAAGGAACCTGTGTCAATCATCATTAAAAGCATATTGTAAACAGGAGTCTCCATGTCTCCGTGCCTCCGTGCCCAGCCGCATTTTTTCTGGCATCTGTCCTCTTCATCCGCCAAATATGGTTTTAGATGTTTACTAAAATACAGCCGTTATTAATTCTCCTAATGGGTGGTTCACTTTTGGACACTACTGTATATTGCTTGACATAAGCCATCATGAGGTTGCATGTAGGGCTGCAACAACTAATTGATAAAATATGACGGAAGCAATATACACCTTCAAAGCCTGAAAGACATCAAGCATCAGCACAGAAAAAGTATGAAAAGTAACCAAGTAACGCAATCAGTTACTTTTTTGGGACTAACTTGCTATCGTAATGCATTACTTTTAAAAGTAACTTTCCCCAACACTGCTTGCAACCCAATATTGTATGTTGCCGCTCGTAAAAATCTCAATGCAAAACCACTGCTTATGTGTAAATCACAAACATCCGTTTTGTCTCCATCTTCTTCGACAGCTGCAGATGTGCATGATCAGTTGGCCGTTCTGGTTCAGGCTCTGAAGGAATGTGTGAAGGATGTGGCGGAGCGAGCCCGAAACTCGATGAGCTTTGTGCTTCTCCAGGAAGCCGTGTGTAGCAGCGTACAGGGTCTTCAGCTCCAGCAGAGACGAGACACGGTCTTCAGCCAAGCGGTGAGTCATGTCCACCAATCAGATGAGGGAGTCACATGATGATCCACGAATAACATTAAAGGAGTAGTTACGCCAAAAGTGAAAATTCTCTTATACTTTACTCAACTGAATTCCATCAGATGTTTGGTTTCATTTTACCCAAAGTGACCCAAAGATTGCATTACACATTTTGTTTATCAGCTGACTTGGTTCGAACCTATGCCGTTTTGCACTGCTCTACCACTGAGCTATAAAGGAGCACATTTTCATTTTTTGTACATTGTCTCTTTAAGGCCTTTAACCTTAAATGACAAATGAGCTTCTGCTTTGCTCTCTACGTCAGAAGCGCTGCAGATTGCATCAAAAGGAGGGCAGCGGCACCACATTTCAAGGTGGCATGAGGGTGGAAGGTGTGCAACACGGTTAACAAAAAAACAAAAACATTTCCTGCTTATGTTACAGAAACCGAATAAACATTTCTTGTTGACATGTTCAAGGATCAAACTCGTTCAAAGTTCAAAGTTGCAAATGTCATGCGAATCGTCTGATCGGTTGCATCGTCCAGACACGGACTTACAATAATAACTGTCATGTGCCAGTCGCTCCAAACGTTCAACATTGATCTAAATCTTGGAATTTAAGACATGACTTAACTCTTATTGTTTTTATCATGGTGTTTTCTCTATAATACACTAGTCAACATTTGAAGTGGATCAAAACCTTTCCTTAAAGTTGTCTTAAAACCAATACCCAGTACCCGTTCTTGTCTTAGGACAACTTTGATGAATGTTTTTGATCCACTTCAAATGTTGACTACTATATTTTTATCGATGTTTTATGTATACAACAGGGTTGACTCCAAATAGTTTTGCTTTTGCTTTTAAACATAATATGGGGGTCAGAGAGAGACTGTGTTTTGTTAAAGTTATATGTTTGTGTTTGCAGCTGGCTGCATTGGCATGTGGATTTGTCATGCGTTTATACGCTGGTTTAGAGGATAAGGGCTTTCTCAGACAGCTGCATACGGTCGGACTGGTGGCTCAGTTCGAAAGCCTGCTCAGTACTTACAGTAAGTGTTTTGCACGTTTTTACAATTTTATGCATTTGGCAGATTAATTTGAGCAATTGATCTTTGTGAATGCTAATGAGCTACAGAAACCGCACTTTCACAGTATATCAGTGTACATGCAATATCTAAACCAATAACAAATCTGTCTTGTTCAACTAAAAAATTAACCATGTTTTTTGGTTCATTTATTACCTTTGGCAAAATCACGGTTTTATCACAGTAACCATGGTTTATCCAAAGTTTTTGTAGCAAACACTACTGAAAAGACCAAATAAAACCAGCCAACCGACTTTGGATGGTTTAAGCTGGTTTTAGATAAACCTTGGTTAACACAAAAAAATATGGTGTCCCTACTGAAAAGCTTTTTTTTGCTGGTCTCCCAGCCTGGTTTTAGTTGGTTAAGCTGGTGTAGCAGGCTGGTTTTAGGGGGGATTGGGACACTTTTGACAAGCTGACCCACCAACTTAAACCATCTTGACCAGGGGTTTTGGCTACTTTTTAGCTGGTTAGGCTGGGAGACAAGCTGACCCACAGCTGACTCAACAGCTTGACCTGCTTAACCAGCTTTGCCAGGCTAGAAGGATCAGCTTAACCCTGGAGAACCCAAGAACCCTTCTCTTAGCATCAATTACCATTGGCCAAATTTGACCCATGGGTTTTCCAGGGTTTATCCAGCTACTTCCATCTTAAACCAGCTTAGACTAGCCAACTATCTTAGGATGGTTTTAGCCATTTTTAGTTAAACCTTGGCTTTGCAGGGAAAAACGGTTACCCTACTGAAAAGACCAGGTAAAATCCGCCCAAGATGGTTGTTTGGTTTTAGCTAGCCTTCCAGTCGGGTTTTAGATGGTTAGGCTTGGCTGTGTAGCAGGCTGGTTTTAGAGGGGATTTGGCTACTTTCGGTCAGGCTGGGAGCCAAGCTGACCCACCAGCTAAAACCAGCTGACCCAGCAGCTCGACCCACTTAACCTGCTTTGCCAGGCTGGAAGGATCATGCTAATTCAGCTACTTCCATCTTAAACCAGCTAAGACCAGCCAAACATCTTAGGATGGTTTTAGCAGTTTTTAGTTAAACCTTGGCTTTTCAGGGAAAGTTGTTACCCTACTTAAAAGACCAAGTAAAACCGGCCTAAGTCTGGTTTTAGATGGTTAAGCTTGTGTAGCAGGCTGGTTTTAGAGGGGATTTGGATACTTTCGGTCAGGCTGGGAGCCAAGCTGACCCACCAGCTTAAACCAGCTGACCCAGCAGCTCGACCCGCTTAACCTGCTTTGCCAGGCTGGAAGGATCATCCTAATTCAGCTACTTACATCTTAAACCAGCTAAGACCAGCCGAACAGCTTAGGATGGTTTTAGCTGGTTTTAGTTAGACCTTGGGTAACGCAAAAAAAAACATGTTTACCCTACTGAAAAGACCAGCCAAAACCAGCCTAAGCTGCACTCTAAAAATGTCTGGGTTATTTTTGACCCATAATGGGTACATATTGGACAGAACACATGCTGGATTAAAAATTAACCCAACATTGGGTCATTTTTGACCCAGCATTGGATAATTTTTAACCCAGCATGTGTTCTGTCCAATATTTACCCATTATGGGTCAAAAATAACCCAGCCATTTTAGAGTGTGGTTTAAGCTGGTCTCCCAGCCTGGTTTTAGATGGTCAAGCTTGTGTAGCAGGCTGGTTTTAGAGGGGTTTTGGCTTTTTTTAGCTGGTCTCAGTTGGTCAGGCTAGGAGACAAGCTGACATACCAGCTAAAACCATCCGACTCAGCAGCTTGACCCGCTTAACCATCTTTGCCAGGCTGGAAGGATTAGCTTAATCCAGCTACATCCATTTTAAACCAGCTAAGACCAGCTAAAAGGTGTCCAAATCCCCCCTAAAACCAACTTGCTACACCAATTTACCCAGCTAAAACCACCCTGGGAGACCAGCTAAAACCAGCCAACCAGGCATGTCTTTTCAGTAGGGAAACCATGGTTATTTTGTAGTAACCAAGGTTTAACTAGTGATTTTTTTGTTTTTAAAATAAGTTTATTTAACCCATATATAGCCGTCCCTCACCTCTGTCCCATGACAAATTTCGCAGCATCCCTCCTTCACAACCATCGCCTCACTCTCAATTGGTACCCATGCCATTAAAGGAGGGCGGAGTACTCTGCACAGCCAGAAACACAGGTTTAAAACTGTACCTTTTCTGGCACTGGGGTGTTACCCTCAAAGATACATTTTTGTACCTTTATATATTGAAATGTTGTACCCTTTAGGGTACAATATTATAACCTATGGATGTATTGTGTATCTGTGTAACCAATTTTGTATCAGTTAGATGTTACAGAAAAGATACAGCTTTAAACCTTTTTTCTGACAGTGTGGGTCCTCGGACAGCACCCAGATATGATTTATTATCGTATCTGATTACATTGTAATGCAAACCCGTGAACTATAAAAGAAGCATGGTACGTTATCATAAAGGAAATCAAACATTCAGATGTCTTTTACGATAGCCGTTTAAATGCAATTACAAACACACCTAATATGTGTTAGTCACTGTGATGCTGTGGTTTATTTAGGCACACGTTCGCATTTTTTTTGGTTTGTTTATCTATGCATAACTTTCACATACAATACAATACAATTAATCTACCATGACATTTGAAACATGCCGTGTTGTGCTGACGCTGTTTCCCATGGCAACCAAACTTTGACACAAACACGTTTACACAAGCACACGCTGTACTGTACTCAATGCGGCATAGATCACAATCATCTGCTTGGACATGCAAACCGAACACTGTTCAGTACAAATTAACATCTTTTGTATTTTAGGGGTGTTAAAGTTATTTAGAATTGAAACCTTGAGGCTGTAGTTTATAGTTTTATTTGAGGTACTGAAAGCAGTCAGTCACTAAGATCTTGCCATTTCGCTTGAGGAAGTCAATTTATCAAAGGAATTAAAGTGTCAAATTACTGTATGTTTATAGAGCCATAGTGCTTGTTACAGCAAGAAGGTCCCAGGTTCGAGCCCCGGCTCCCTGTGTCAGCATGCTTTTACTCCAGGTACTCCGGTTTCCTCCCATATGCCACAAACATGCAAGTTAGGTGAATTGGAGATGCCAAATTGCCCCTCCCCTAACCTGTCTATGGATTAACTTGTTTGGATAAACTTGTGTATGGGTTAACCGGTTCTCGCCATGAATATACCCAAAGATGCTGGAATGGCGTGAAGAATAAAGAAAGAAAGAAAGAATATTGACCGAGTAAGGTCATGTCAAAGTTTAAATCCAAACTTTGTTGCTCCCGAACTGAGACTTCAGCCTGGATTTCACAGACCGGGCCAGAAATTAATAATTGGAATTAACAAGTTTTCCATAATGTTTGTAATGAAGCACCTAAGCATACTAGTTTTCAGACACTGTAAGTTTCATTTTTATGGTGACTTTTATCACGCAGGTGAAGAAATAGGAATGCTGGAGGACATGGAGGTGGGAATATCTGACCTGCACAAAGTGACGTTCAAGATCACAGAAGCAGCATCTGAAGAAGCGGCCAGCCTGCAGCCAACCGTCAGCGGTAGACGGTAAGAGAGATCATTTCACCGTCTAAGTCAGGGCTGGTCAACTGGCTGCCCGCGGGCCAAATGCGGCCCCGTCGCTCATCTTAATTTGGCCCGCCGGTTATTTTTGACTGTTTTAAAATCAGCACGGTTACTTTTACCTTTCCACCGAACATGACAAATGATGTCCGAAAAACCAGAAAGAGTTTCAGAAATGGGCTGCGTGGGATGTCAACAATATGTCAATGATACCAACCATCTGCAGGTGTGTAACTATCAGATCCAATTTGAGCTTTAGATGCATAAAAAAATAAACTTGTGTGACTAAACCGCATGACACGCTGACCGAAAGTGATGCATTTCAGTGTGTTCCAGTCAAAACACTGTGTGCAAGTTGACAATTGTTGTCAATTGTTAAACTTTATCAGTAACACTTGAATCTTTTAAAAACGAATGATTACTTATAAGTAAATTAATACATTTAAATATATTAAACTTACATTTTATTACGACTGCCACTAGGGGGCGAACTCCAACAGTCGTGTCTAGATGTATTGTACAATTGAAAGGCGGTTTAGCCTATATATCTTTAAAATATATTTAAAAAAACATGAAGTGCAATTTTAGTCATTAGGAAAATACTGACTATACGTTGTGAATACTTGAAATGTTTAAGAGCTGTACATGTGTCGATTATTTAATCCAAAAACAAGAGTAGTTGATAATGTTTGTAATGTGTGGGAACCCTGTAAGTGAAGCATCTGCATGCAGGTTTTCGTAGGTTTCTGAAATGTGATCGTTTTTATTTTAGAGACCGATACACTGTTGAGGTGCCACTCCCACATGATGCCTTCCAAGCGTTACCCGATGAACTGCGAGAGGGCAAGCCGCTGCGTGTACTTCCTGTGCTGTTCAACGTGGGCATAAACGAACAGCAGACCATCGCCGAGAGGTACAAGATCTCACTGATAAGAATGAAACACTATCCTTACACGCCTATTGAGTTACAAGCCTGCGAATCAAATGTTGAGTGAATCGGAATGAATTTGGTGATAATGTGTCTGACCCGAGTCTCTCTGTCTCCCCTACAGATTCGGTGACATATCTTTACAGGAGAGAATAAACCAGAAGAACTTTGAGATCCTTGAAGGATATTATAAATCCTTAACCAACACAGTGCCGTCAGAATGTAAGTTCAACACAAATCTAATCTGATGAAAGCTGAAATACTGTTAGCAGATTCAGTTAACTCTTTCACCGCCTGTATTTTTTTTAAGTTGTCAGCCAGCCCCAGCATTTTTTATGATTTTCCCAAAAGTTTAATGCCTTTCAGCAAATGTTCTTCTTTAAATATATAAACATACAATATATCAAATGAAAGAAACCCTCTGCTTCAAAAAAAAAAACATACACTGTTTTGGGATCAGTTTTTACTGTTTTTGGATCAGTGGATGTTTCAGTGTTTTATAAGTTGGGTAAGAGTGCCACCTAGTGGATAATAGTGGTAATATATGGATTCCTTTAAAACGTCATAGGCATGGAATCGTTTTCTCTTAATTGACAAGTTAACTTAAAGAAACCTTGGTTAAAGAAACCAAGTTGGCTAGGAGTTCAACCTGGTTAAGCTTGTGGGTCAGCTGGTTTTAGCTGGTGGCTTAAGTGGCCAAAACTCCACTAAATCCTGATTGCTACATCAATTAAACAAGACAAAACCAGGCTGGGAGACCAGCTAAAACCAGGCTAACCTAGGCTAATTTTAGTGTTTTTTTCGGCAGGGTGAGACTGAGATTGAATCCTTTTAAGTTTATAGAATCTATAAAAGTCAAAGTATGCTTCATATTTTACATATATGTGATGGTAAGCGCACTGCCAGATTTTTTGAAAGGTTTTGAAACCTACATTGTGCGCGTAGGTTGCGTATGTGCGTACAGGTGAATTTATTATGTCCCAGAAGATGCGCTGCATTTTGTTGCAATGTCTTCTCGGGTCCAAAGAAATGTACCTGACCCAAAATGACAAGAAACACTTTTTACCCGACGTGCATAAATGTAAAAAAAAATTTAAGAAAGACCCAACACAAGACGAACCTGAAAAAATTAGACCCGAGTCCGACCCGACCCAGCTGGCAATTATTTTTACTTGAATGTAAACGGCACCGGCATGTGTGCAGTCTGCAGCCCCACATGCACCAGTCAGACAAAAAGGAAACCATAGTGGCCGTGCAACCAATGTGGCCCTGTGCTCCATTTATTTTCATTTGTTGTCTGATGATGACACCAAGATAACCAACTCAAAGAAAATAAACCTACTACCAGCCACATGATGTCACAAGCGCTCTTGGCAAACAGATAAGGGGTTGGAAAAGGACTCAAAGCACAAACATGAAATAGTTTGGGTCTTCTCGGGTCCGAATGGCAAAAACACATTCATTTTAAATTACCTGAGCCCACTTATATTATGTCTGAGGCAAACGTGAAACTTTTAGACCCGAATCCGCTCGGTTTATGGATCTAAGGTGACCTGTAAAGACTGTACTTGGCAAGGCTGTGCATTTCGGCTGCACGCGTACATTCGCATACACATAAAAACAGACTTTACTTAAAGGTCAATAAACAGTTAAAAACTTTTTTATTAATTAAGCTGATTAAATAAGGAATATTTCATATTTCTGTCTTTTTCTTTCATTGCTTTAAAAAGAAGAAAGCTATAATCCAGATGTCAGGACCATTAATTTACATTGAAATTAATTTGGCTTCTCTGTTCACAAGATCTCACAGATTCTCTTCCTCAGAACTCAAACCTGTCTGCTCAAAACCTAATAGTTCATCTGTCAGGTTTAAAGCTTATATTGGCAAGTACACACAGTAATTTTCTGTTCTGTGATACGTCAGTCTTCCCTACGAAGCGTGACGGCTTCACATGACGGATGGATGCCAAGATGCATCATAGCATGTCACTTCTTGTCCTATTTATCTCCTTATCTCAAAAACAACTTCACGGCTGTAGACTTTTCCATTTCATCTCCATGCCTGTCGATACAGAGAGATACAGGCCATCTTTAATCTTTAATCATGAGTGATGTCTTTAATCTTCTCTTTCTTTTTGTCCTGATCTCTTCTCTTTTCTAAAGGCCTGCCCTGTTTTCAAACACAGACCGACATTAAGGAACTTCTCGACAGCCTTGGCCAGAATGTCGTAACTAAGAAGAGGAAGAATGTGGAGATTCTGTGGCTTGCGGGAATGGTAGGTTTGCTCTGAGGCTATGGAATCTGTCACGGAATTTGTTTTGTAACCTCAATTTGTAAAAAAAAAAACAACGAAGCTGTTTGTTACGCACACTGAAACAAAAAAATGGTTCACCCAAATATGACTTTTCGGTAACACTTTATTTCGATAGTCCACTTTAGACATTTTACTAATTATAAGTAACTTTGCAACTACATATCAAGTATTAGTAGACTGTCTGCTTAATATCTACTTACACTTTATTGTGATGATATCTCAACAGACATTCAACTGACTACAAGTATGTTTGCAGGTGCATGTTAACTTATTCCACTAACCCAAACCTCTTCCCTAACCCCATCCCTCACAGTCTACTAATACACTAATGACAGTTAGTTGACGTATAGTTGCAAATTATTGGAAGTTAGTTGACATGTAGTTGCAAAGTGGACTATCAAAATAACGTGTAACCGAATTTTCATTACATACAATTTCTTTAGTGTGAAATGCTACGTACACACCAAATGCGGGGCATCGCGTTACTCGCTCTAGATTTCTGGCGGAGTTTAATATTTTCAACTTGGGCGAAGACGCGGCAAACGCGCCGCCCATATTGCGTCTTTCACATCGCCCCAATGCGAGGACGCGTCTGATCGCGTCTTTGCATTGACTTTGTATGTAATCTACTCGCGTAAATAGTTGAACTCGCTTCTGGTGTGAACCCACAGTAAGTGTGTATTATTAGTTCATGTTAACGATATGCAAAAGGTACAAATCCCAAAGTAAACAATGACATGAGTTATCGTCTACAACGTAAATCTCTTTTCTTGGACTACAACAAACACACGGGTTGTAGGCAACAGTTTACTTCCTGGGATTGGTGATGTAGACAAGATCGACATTATCATAATTCCTCCCACTTTGACTCACAGCCTGTAAGTTAACTCCTGTTTGCATTGTGACCAAATCTTTCAAACATGGTAAGGAGCGTCACATTTCCGTCTGACTTCAGAGGTATTCAGGCAACATACAGATTAGCATGTACTTGTTAATTATAATTGATTTTTAGCAATGAAATAGGCACACTTTTTAGTATTTTACAGTTATTGTATATATTAATAGTGATGTTCATTATTATTAAAGTTTGTTTGCGGTTCACGTAAGGCTGTGAAGGGCTAGCAGCCATCCGCACCCAAGTCAAAAGACGTGTCTCACTGAGGTCGAGGTTGATCCATCTGCCCCGAGTTGAGAGGTTGGATACCTGACTTCGTTTATCGTTCCAGATGTTTACTTTTGGGTTTGAGGTCGGTAATATCCAACTTCCGAGTTGTCTAGAACATGTCTAGCATTACTTTCCAGTGAATCCCTGGGAGAAAAATCACCCAATTAATTCAATAAAAAAAATTCAATTCAATTTTATTTATATAGCGCTTTTCACAATTGGTAATTGTTTCAAAGCAGTTTTACATTAATAGAAGCAGGGAAAAACACACAAAAATCATAATACAGATAGCATAAGCAGCAGAATTTGCTGCGGCTATGAATCAAAATTATAAGCGAGCGTATTACTAATGTAACGTATAGAAAAGGGTGCTAAATTAAGCCAGTGAAGGCTGACTCCCCAGGTTGAAAAACCCCCTAGGAAAAAAAACCCCAGACTTTTTAAGCCAGGAGAAAAAAGTCCTAGGAGGAAAAAACCCTTGGGATATATATATGTTAACGAGTAAGTAGGTTAAACGGGTTCTGCCGGTGGTCGTTGGTCAGGCATCAGCTGGGCATCACGTTGAAGGACAGCTAGTAAATCAGGGATGTTCCGACCTTCACATTTACCGGAACTGGGTCTGTTTGTCTCATTGTCCTCGGGATCGAGGACGAGACAGGGAGAGAGAAACAAAATCCTATTAGCGTAGGGGCTGTTCACATGTAATGCAAGTGTCACATAGTGATGTGGTTTAAGTCAGCTCGGTTCCAGACAGGCTAACTATTGCAGCATAAGTATATTACCCATAGTTGAGGATTTAGCAAATTTGTGGGACCAGGGCGAATCTATGTATGGGGCCTCCCATCTGATCTTTAAAACAGTAACAGAAACTCATTTTACTAATCATATTAATTTTACATTCTAAATGTCAGAAAGAGAACATAAAGAAAAAATAGTGGTTAAATTAAGCTTGTTTAAAATCATTCAGCTAACGGCTCACTTGTTATAACGATGTATGCCATGCGATGTATCAACATGGTGTAGGTATGTTATACCTCAAATTTCCATTCACACAGTACCCATACTACCACATACTGTTTTTTTTTCTTAAGTTATATGTTTTGTCTATTTTTTACTTTATTTAAAAGTAAGTGAGGAGAGGAAAGGAAAGTACAGGGAGGAGAGAGGGGTATAGATTCGGCAAATGACCACCATCCGGGAATCGAACTCTGGTCGCCAAAGTGCAAAAGCACCACATGTCGGAGCGCTGCCCATCCTCAGCTCAGACTACTACTTACCAGTTTTACCAGTTAATTCAGTATATACTGTCACACACAGTATGCGATTTCGGAGATGGTGCTAGTGTTGAGACATTTGACGTTACTGTCATTATGCCATATTACGCACTGATCCATACGCTTCCATGGATATGCGACATATTGTTTGCCGAATAAGCTTCAAAAACGTTGCTAAACGTTTTGTCTCAAAAGTGATTTATTACCACACCAACTCATTTAAATTTAATGATGGATGAATGTGGTTTATAGACCTTTGCCATGTTTATCCACATAATATAAATATCACATAATGGTATGTTATGGTATAAATATCAAATAATTGTGTGGGTTATCTTAAGAAAGGAAGTCAAATATATCTGGGATGGCACAAGGGTGAGTCATGGAATAGAATTGTCATATTTGGCTAAACAATTCCCTTAAAGTCTGTTTCTAGTATTAGTCTAAAATATTTTTATCTTGTTCTAAGGGAAAACTGATTTTTGAGGCCCAGATGGACGAAAGTATGCATTACGTTTTTTAATGTTTAAATAAAGGCTTTTTATATTTTAGAACCGGAAGAAGTGCCTTTAATCATACTTTTTAGATACAAGTTCAAACCCAAACAAAGAGCACCTTCTGGGACTCTTAAACAGAGATCAAGCACTCCAAGATTTTCTCCTAGATACAAAGAAGTTGTTAGATCTAAAGAGCGATACAAAATTATATTTTAACCCTAATGAACATTTACTGCAACATGATGTGTACTGTTGTACCACAGGGGTTTCAGAAAGTAATACAATTGATTTATGTCGGCCACGTGTTAGGCTTTTCCGTGCTGCAATGGGGAAAGAGTCAGGTTCATTTCAACAGCCTTCAACACAAAGTGCTGTGAAAATGCTGATCTCCGGTCCTCATAGTCGGTGCAGAAGGTCCTTAACAAATCTGGAATGCGCAGTTGAAGGTCCCTTGAAGTGAAGGTTGAGACGTCTTGTTGCAGACATCTGTGATTGTCTTTCTGGCAAGAAGCTTGGAACGTGCTGTGATCCGATTAGTCTCTGGACGCACGGAAACTCAGAACTTGTGGTCGATCTGGTTCAGTGTCTGTTATTAAACTCAAAACGAGGAGCTTTAAAATCTCAAAGAGAGATTCAGAAACTTTGTTGGTTTTCTGACGATCTGTTATTGTCTCTCTCAGTGGGAGACTCAGAAGTTGGGTCATCTGTTTCAGTCTCTTGGCAAATGGCCAAAGACTTGATGGGGTTTGCCCTGTTGCAATCTCTTACACGCAGGCGGGAGAATCAGAACTTAGGTGTACTCTGCTAATGTCTCTCTTTTCAGGAGGACTCAGACCGAGGAAAAAATAAACTTTTATAACATTTTAGATAAGGAGGAGTATGCTTTTTGCCGCTTTTCTGATGCAGAACCATGATTGGCTGTGGATGTCAGAGGAATGTGGATGAGAACTCATTTGCATAGCATAAAGTACAGAGTTTAACTTTTGTCTTTAGAATTTCATTTATGCATTTTCCACCCACCAAACCATTTCCAAAATACCATTGACATTGTCCTGAGCAGTGTTGGGGAAAGTTACCTGCATTACAATATTAAGTTACTTCCAAAAAAAGTTACTTAGTTACTTTTCATGGAAAGTAATGCTTACGTTACTTTTTAGTTACTTTTGCGTTACTTTTTCTTGCCTGAGGCTTGATCTCTTTCAGGCCTTGCAGGTATTTTTTATAATTGAAAAGTTCTGCATTCAGTAATTGCATATTTCATCGCAAAAATGTCGAGCTCTGGCCTGCCATCTGAGTTTTTGACTCAAACTGTTCCCACATAGGCGTGTACACATAGGGCCCTATCTTGCACCCAGTGCAATTGACTTTGTCAGTGACGCATGTATGATTCGTATTTTGCACCGGCGCACAGCTGGTTTTTCCCTCCACAGACGCACGTCGGCAAACTAGGTAATGAACTTGCGCTCCCTGGGCGGTTCAGCGCAAAAAAAGGAGGTGTGTTCCGGCGCAAACTATCCCTGATGCTATTTTGCAGTTTCAAAAAACAATTGCGCCACTGACCAGAAAAAAAAGTTTAAAGTCAGTGGCGCGTTGCGCGTTGTTCATTATGCTATTTTAAGGGCGCATGCTTGACCATAATGTATAGCATGCACAACGCGCATGCACTTTGCATCTAATCTACACAGATGCAACAGTTATTTTTGCAAATCATAAATAGTTACACTTAAAAATATTAATACACGAGATAAAGGGAATCATAGTGGTGAGCATTGTGGTGATAGTTTTTATTTATTGTGTGGCTAAGTTAAAAAATTCTCATGCAAATAACGATTAAAATATTTTCATAAGTTTGTTGTGTGGCTGTATTACATTTATTTTATGTAAATAATAATTAAAATGTTTTCATAAGAAACCTTCATGTATATGAACTTGATTTGTAAGAGTACTTTGGGGTTGGACCTTGCTTGCGTTTCTTGGGTCCGATTTCAAAGCCCCCAAACCCTTTCAGCGGTGAGGGTGGACGCAGCGATGTCCTCTGCTGGCGTCAGGTGCTGTGTAGAGGCAGATCCACCTCCCGTTACACGGCGTGCCCGATTTATACTGGCAAGCTTGGGATTCCCCCGTACAAGAACGTCGGTCTCCTCGGCTGTGAACCGCTCCTGGCGTGCGCCTGGTAAATCCGTCATAATAATAGCAACCCGCCATGGAACTTGCACCCTTGCGTTTAAAGGGAATGTTGGATAGCGTTCTGATTGGTTTATTTGACGTTACGCCCAAACCACACCTATGAATAATGAACCTACTTCAGACCAACCCCTTATTGATTTGCGCCCGGCGCAAGAGTTATTTCTCACGCCGGGAAAATAGCAACAGCGCCCAAGATCCGCCCACAAACTCACTTGCGCGTTGCGCTTCGCACTTGCGTTTCAGATCGTTAAAATAGGGCCCATAGGCTCGAACTGATTTTGCCAAGTGGTTGATGTCCTCAGGGCAACGTATTGTGTTGACCCAAGGACAACATTTTTCTAAATAAAACCTAAACCCACCCCAACCATAACCAAACCCTAAAATCAGAGAGACATGATAAATGAAAAACAATGGTCTAGAAACAGCTAACTTAAAACAAACTGTAAACTTTTTTCTGAAATCTGATTGGTTGATTGAAATGATGTTCCAGGGTCAACATAATCTTACCCTGAGGACATCAACCACTTGGCAAAATCAGGAGAGCCGTACATATAGAGTGCATAATGTGACTACATTTAGTTTAATTCTGTACATAATTTTTTATCAAATTAATTAAACTAAAAAAGTAACTTGCATTACTTTTTTTAAAAAGTAACTCAAATATTAATGTTTACATTTAAAAAGTAATGCGTTACTTTACTCGTTACTTCAGAAAAGTATTTTTATTACGTAATGCACGTTACTTGTAATGCGTTACCCCCAACACTGTTCCTGAGTGTAAAAAGTATAAACATGACATCAAAATGTTACCATATCAAACATGCATTCATTCATTCATATGTTAATAACTGTGATTAATTAAACAGTTTCATAACATAAAGATATAATCTAGAATGTTATTGCCTCTAAACAAGTATGAAGTCGATTGGTGATGGTTTTAAGTCCATTTTGTTTGGTGGAAGGACGTAAAGATTTGTCCTTTGGTTTAGCCAATACTTGTGCAAAGCCATGCTGTTCCTTTAAGAATTTAAAGTCATCCTGGTTCCAGATGAGGTTGATGGGGGTTGGTTTTATTAAATGATAAGGAGAAATGCAATCAAAACGTCCTCTTTCTTTCAGCTTTGACACGGAGGTCGGCGATAAAAGATACAGCCTTATCTGTTTGAACTGGACACTTGTATGTTAACCCACCAAAATTCAGTCCAAATGTAGCGGGTGGGAGGGGTCTGAAATGCTTTTTGTATGCTGTTCACTACACATCAAATTAAAAAGTGTCTTAAAATGTCCTGGTGATGTACAAAATCTAACTTCCAGTTGGCAGGTCATTACATAGGCGAGGTGATGCAATTGAAAGATCACATTCTTCTTTGGACTTGAAGCTTGATTTAGAAATTGAGATGACCTCATGGTCATGTCATGGATTAAAACCAGATTATGTCTGAAATTCAGATCATGCAAGGCTCTAAAATCAAGTACGGGCAGCCAATGTAAAGAAGCCAGCGCTGGGGAAACAATGACCTGTTTCTGTTCCCAGTTGTCAGTTTGTGTATGGAGGGTTTCCTAGCAAAGAATCGCTATTGCAAACCCCGTCTGTTCATCTGTTTCCTCAGATCTGTCGCCGGTTAAATGGGATCCGCTTCACCAGCTGTAAAAGTGCCAAAGATAGGACGTCAATGTCAGTAACGCTGGAGCAGTGTTCAATACTGAGGGACGAGCACCAACTCAATAAAGACTACTTTGTGCGAGCTCTGGACTGCATGCGGAGGTGAGACAGATTTTCCACATCTGCACAATCCACCTTCTCTTCAAAACAAGTTTATTTGTCACCAAGTCTGTAAAAACCCAGCTACACTCATTTTTAGTGATTCACTGTTTTCTGCATAAAACCATCCTACAAAAATCTTTAATATTGGCTGAGTTAGGCCATCAAAACTTTGATGCTCTCATTATTATTCCTATTTAGCCTGAATTTTCCAGACAGGGTCACATATTTCAACATTAAACCCATTATAGTCAAACCTTAACAGCTTTTCTATCATTTTACAAATATACATGAAAAATTTACAAATGTGGTCACTGAATCCTTTCACCATCCCTCCCTGTTTTGACTTACATTTCCATCCTGTTTGTTTTGATCCCTGTCTACTCACTTGAGCACACATATCACACCCACAAAAATTATATAACAGTCTATTTTAAATGACATTTCTTTATTAAAATTATTCAGAATTTCTCATGCCATACACCCCCAATACATTTTTTATACTGAACTCACTGCAATGCATTCTTAAATGCATTTAAAAAGCTACAGGCGTTAATGTTTGATGCGCAACAGTATTGCGTAACAATGCAGCTCGCTAGATTTTGTAAAGGTTTCTACATCTCAAGTATGCACGCAGTCTGGCAGAAGTCCAGTCATAGATGATGGCTGAAGATAACATCTTACAGAAGCTAAATATGTGACATTGTTTCCTGTTCATGAGTAAAAAAAACACAAGTGCAGAGAATCAAGTGCAATATGATGTTCATCTGTTTATTACAGATCTGGTGATTTTGTTTTAATCTTAAACGGCTTTGATCGGTGTTAAACAGCTGCAAGCCTTTAGTGGCAGCTGCACATTTTTAAACTCCCACCAGACTTGTGGGATGCTGTTGCCTTCATTATTTAGTTTCTATCTTATTATTATTTTGGCTATAGAAACACACAATAAAACATCAGTTGTTGAAGAGTGTTTTTAAAGTTGGCAGGCATGGTTAAGGCACCCTGCCAAAATTCTGTCTGAGTTTTCAGCCCATGTGTCTTTGTTAAGAAGGAAATTTACATAATGCAATGTGCCACGTTTAGTTAAAATAAACACTGGAATCATGGAGCCGAGGATGTTTTGAACAGCCCACACCACTGGCTCGGATTATTTATTAGTTTTTTTTACAATTATTGGTGAAATTTAATATGATGAGTTCCAGGATTTTGAACTCATTCTGTGCCGTTTTATTAGACTCCAGTGACATAATTTATCAACCGTGCTTACGAACAGATGTTTTTTACGCAAAGTGTGGAATTGACCAACTATGTGTGTAAATATATGCACACATGCTTACGCAGATAATCTAGTGCTAGAACTTTTGGACTCATGCACATACTGAATGAAAAAGTAAGTTTCATATGAATATGATGTTTACTTGAGTAAAAATACATTTTGAAAATCCATTAAATATTTGAAGAGTTTGGTTCCACAATGCAATAATTCCATTTTGAGTAATTTCGGTAAAACCGTTTTTTCTATAGACGGTTTCATCGGACGCACGTGTGCTGAAGCGATATACGTCTGGATTTCGGTTTTTTTTAATGGTCTGACTATTTACTAAACTGATCTCTTGAACAAATGCCTCGTCGAAAATAACAAATGTTTTGGTTTCCGTTTTTTTTTTTTTTTTGCTTGTTATACAAATAAACTACGTTTAAATTACTTTGTTGTTATTTATTCTTATTTATTCAGAGTTTACCGGAAGTTACGTGCGGACCACGATCACTTGTTTCTGTTGTTACTACTGAAACCATCTATACCAAGAAAGTGACAAGATGAAAACCACTATTTTCTGTTACAAACTTTCACACATAGCATCTTTACGTTATAAAAACATAAAAAATTCAATCTATAATTTGATTTTCAAAGATTTATTAAAAAACTGATTATTTTTTCTGCAAAATGCAATAAATCCATTACAAGGTTTTTTTTCAAAATGCTATAAATCTATTGAATCAATATATAAATGTGCATTCATCTTTGCCATGTTATATTCATTTAGTTGACTAGTGGTAAACACAGATTAAAAAAATAAACAAAATGGCATTAATCAAAATACTTTTTCATATTATGAACATTGTCATTGCTGCTGTCATCCTTGGGACGTCGTCGCTCAACTTTTTTGACAGCGATCAACTGTAAAATGTTTTGGTGCTGCTTGATTTTCGTTGACTTGGAGTAAAATAATGGAAAGTTTGTCATAAGATCCTCTGGGGTCAATGTGTTAGCATGACAGAAGCTTGAAGCTATCGGGAAAACAAGCAACAGCCGGCATTTTTCCGTCACTCGAGTGCCTCTTGCGTAAATCATTACATTTTGATGGCTTATGTTTCTTCCCCGCCACAGAAAACCACCACAGGTTTATCAAAGTCATCAAAAGTATTTTTTTTTTGTTCGTTTGTTGATCACGAAGTACAAAGTAGATGAAGAAAACTAGGATTCTGTGTGTATTCAAAGCGCCGCCATTATGTTTTACAATGCATGGAATGGTGCGCTGTGATAGGTTAAGCGGATTTATTGCATTCTGCAGAAAAGGAGGACTGACGTTTATCGCAATTTGGGGAAAACAATATAGAATAAAACGGCTGATATTGGATTTTGCATAAAATTAAGAATTTACTTTTCAATACTGACCTGAATACAATACTGCTGTTGTCGTTAACTAATAAAAAAATGCAGTTTATCGCGTTTTGGAACCAAACTCTTCATTTTTTTTTTTTTTTGACACAAATTATGCCAACATTACGTTATTTGGCAATATACATGATCAAAGTAGGCTACTATAAAATAAGATAGGGATTTGTATTTGTCTTTGTATTAAATCTTGCTTGTGTGTTCCCTTCCAGTCATTTTTTAATAAATTTAATTAAATAATATTTTAAAAATACTTTATGGTAGGGCAAAAAAATATATAATTTAGGCTATCATAATATTCCCACTCCAGCCCTCACACAGATGCACACACATACTCAAATGAGAACAATGACGCGCTTTTCAAAACCGCGCAACCACAGGATCTCTGTGCTTGAAACCCAAAATAATCTCAAAGTACCACAGTTATGGCAAGTATTCTCATAAAAACAATCAGGTAAAAGTAAATGTAAACAGTTTTGAAAGAAATAAGATTTGTGGGATCTGGTCTTAAAGTGTACACTCGAGAAATCTGCTTATGTTTGTGTTCTCATGTTAATTAAACAACGAAGACAAAAAAGAAAAATCACTTCTGTAGCTTTAAAAAGATTTGTTCATTTCTATTTCCACATGCTTATAATTTTTTTGATTTGTTCTTATTTTATGTCCCTTATGTCCATTTTTAGTCGATCCATGATTTCAAAAACAAACATAATGTAATCTGTTTCACCACTGTATTGGGACATTATGTCATTTAAAATCAGGCATTGAGGTCCACCCGATTTCACAGAGTTTCACTCAGTCTACAATTTCTGGCCTCGCCACTGCTGCAGCCTGCTGATGTCTTTTTTGGCAAAGAAGAAAATCCCATAAATCACTGCGGCACGTTTAGTAAAGCTAACATCTATGATTTTTTTGTTCATTCAACAGAAATAAAAATAGTGAAGTGCGATTAATAAAACGATTAATAATATGCTGTGTGTTATGTAGTATGCATGCTCTATACTATATTATTATACTATACTATGCATACTATTTCATGTTTAGCTTAGCATCACAATAAAGCCGCACTCCATTATTTGAATAGCAGTACAGTATGTGTCCTCTTTCCCCGGCATTGATAAGTTTGTTGTTGCACTGACCAGTGGTTGTTACTGTAGTCAGGCTGTAAATCATCTCAAGTGATGCCAGATGGCTTCTGATTTCAACAGAGCCAATCGTTGTTTTTGGAGTAGATGAAGATCAGACACTCCAAACATGGAGGTGAGAATGCTTTGGTGAAACCGAGCCAGGAGTGTAGGATGTTGTTCAGGGTATTCTCTGTTGGCTTTTTATTATTGGGCTGTTTTTAATATGATGAGTTCCAGGATTATAAACGACCTCAACTGATGGCATCCCATTACACTCCAGAACAACTCTGTCCACGAAAGCATTTATTTTACACACATTATGGAAAATCTGTCACACACATCCTGTACAGATGCCTTAAAGGGATAGTTCACCAAAAAATGAAAATTCTGTTATCATTTACTCACCCTCATGTTGTTACAAACCCACATAGATTTCTTTGTTCTGATGAACACAAAGCAAGATATTTTGAGAAATGTTTGTTAGCAAACCGTTCGTGGACCCAATTGACTTCCATAGTATTCTTTTCTCCTACTATGGAAGTGAATGGGGTCCATAAATGGTTTTGTTACAAACATTTCTCAAAATATCTTGCTTTGTGTTCATCAGAACAACGAAATGTATACAGGTTTGTAACAACATAAGGGTGAGTAAATGATAACAGAAACCTCGTTCACACAGCAAGGGGCAGAGTGGGACCAAAAAAATCTACCGGGAAATTTCGTAGACCACCGTACCGAGCCCCTAAGGTGACATTGGAGAAAAAAAATGTGATCAACACGCGAAACCTTCATGTGCAGATTTTTTTTTTAAAGTTTAGATTCACGTGCTCACATGAAACTTTCGCGAGCGCACGTGAAACTATCCATGAAAATTAGCCACGATTTTATTATTATGATGAAAATGTGTTTTTTTGGCAGATTGATTTCGATTTGTATTACCCTAGTTTTACCATAAATACGAGACCTTAGTATTATTTTTTCTGACCACGGAGGGCCGGTGGTACAGAGCCCCTAAGGGGACATGGAGCAAAAATTAAATAAAGTTCAGTTTTGCGTGCGCACGTGAAACTACCGCATGCTTACGTGAAACTATTGCATGCTCTTGTGAAACTTTCGCACGCGCACGTGAAACTATTGCTGTTATGTTGAGTTATATGTGGATATTTATTGCCATATAAGACGTTCATTGCCGTTATATAAATACTCTTGTTTAATATTCAAATCATATGTGGAATAATGTTTGCATCTTTGAATAAAGAATACAGTTCCTTTGTCAAAGTTTTAAGAAATAATAATGTTGTGAGGATATTTATTGACATATGAGACGTTTATTGCCATTAAATACTATTGTCTATAATATGGAAATCACATAGTAGGAAATATATAATGTGGTATACTGCAAAGTTACACTGCTAATTTTTATTTATAATATATGTTGAGATAAATAAATCTTTGCAAATCTGCCGATTTGATCCGCTTGACGGTAGATTATCCGCTTGACGGATCCGACCACATATACGTGCTGCAAGAAACAAGCATTCGGCGGCTTTTTACATCAAAGGCCTACAGGCTGTCGCGGCCTCAGAACGCTACCGGCCCACTGGGAAAAGTCTTGACTCTCCCGATTGCGGCTCCGCCCCTGCATACAGCACTTTGGTCCCAGAAAATACCCGTAAAATTGGCAGACAAGCGTCTGTGTGAACGCAAACACGTCTTGTAAATCTTTTGGGATCGCTCCCGGAAAGAGGACCTAGTAAGATACCGGGAAAGCCCTTAGTGTGAACCAGTGGCGAAGCCAGAAATGTTCAAGTGGGTGGGCCTTTATAAAACAGGGTGGGCAAAGCATAGAATGTACATAAATTGGGAGTGTTTACGCCCATGGCTCCAAAAGTAAACAGGCATAAGCAGATGTCATCGTGGAAAGGTTGTTAAACTTGATGATTTGCGACTTGCTGTTTTCAAATTCAGTTCAATCGCGCGTAGGCGGAACTAACAATGACTGACGAATCATATTCAACGTTTCATGTTGACAAGCGTGTGCACCTATAGGGTAAAAGAAAACTGCGAAACTGACTGAACATGCAAACTTGCACTTAAATTTTATATTTTAATTACATTTAAAATTGTATTACATATATGAAATTATAGTGTGATAAGACGTATATTCGTAGTACTAGTATTTATTTTTGTTAAATTATTTACACATTTGTCTGGAAAATGGCCTTCTGATTGGCCACAACTCAAAGTGGGCGGGCCCAGGCCCGGCCAGGCCCACCCGTAGCTTCGCCACTGGTGTGAACAACACCCAGAAACAATGCCATAATGGGCGTGTCATAGTGAGTGTCATCGCAATAATAGATTTGGTTCAGCTTTTTAAAACGAGGGATTTACATGCAAACTGGACTGAAGCAGAGATCAGAGAGCTCGTAACTATAAGACTACACATTGACAGTGTGAATGAAACAAAAATCTAACGCTCCCGGACAAATCCTAGGTGCATTTTCTGTGTATTTTCTGTAATGTCTGTGTGAAAAGGGCTAGAGTTTTCATTTTTGGGTGAACTATCCCTTCAAAAACACCAGTATCTGAGATCACGAGAGATAAACACCATTTTTCTCTCGTGAAACGGCACTCGTGCTCTTTTTCCTGATTATAAACTAGCGCAGCGCTCTGTTCCAGCTGGCGACCGATATCAGTTTCAGTGCAGATACTGAAGAGCTCCCTGATCTCTGCTTTAGTTATGGCATTGTCCTGCCTTTTGTTTACACAGGACCCATTTCCGAAATGTTATGCCAGGGTTGGGAGAACAGAATCAATTGCAGGACGTGTCTGCTTTCACAAAAAAAGGCATTTATTTATTTTATTTGGCATTTTTTTGTGATCAACCCACTCTGTGAAAGGGAAATAACAGTCTGTTTTTGCAAAAATCTTTTGTATTGTAATTTCCACTTAACACACAGTATTGATTTAAAGCAGCTATAGAAAGACTAATAAGATTGCAGTTCTGTGGGTCGAGGAGGTCAAGTATAAAAAAAAGAAATCAGATTATTTGCAGGTGGGTCAAGAGTGGAAACAATAAATCATTAATGATGAACACATCTTCTACAGTCTCGCACATGTGAGGTTTAGGATTTGGGTCAAGGTAAAACATTGGCAAGGAAAGCTAGATAAAAGAGGAACCGAGGTAGGGAGTGTTTACACAAAGTGTGCAACATACAAACAAGCACTAGGTATTTAATCAAAGAATGATTATTGGTTTATTGGGTGAGGTTGCGTCCAAAGATAGCCTACGATAGTTTTCCGACAGTGTCAGAAATTCAGCATGATCACCGCATGCTGGTGACGCGTAACGTGTGACACAGCCATCAAAGTCATCATCGTACAGTCTACATGCTTGTCGTAACCAAGTGTAATCGAACAGTGGAACGTGCGACATGGATCGTCTTTGGTGTCTCCGGAGTGCATGTGTGAAGTTTCAGCTCCAAAAACCATATAGATAATTTATTATATCATGTTAAAATTACCACTTGGTAGGTGTGAGCAAAAATGTGCCGTTTATGGGTGTGTCCTTTAAAATGCAAATGAGATGATCTTTGCACTAAATGGCAGTGCTGTGGTTGGATAATGCAGAATAGAGGTGGTATTATCCCCTTATGACATCACAAGGGGAGCCAGATTTCAATTAGTTATTTTTTCACGTGCTAGCAGAGAATGTTTTTCCAAAACTAAGTTACTGAGTGGATCTTTTACACATTTTCTAGGTTGATAGAAGCACTGGGGACCCAATTATAGCACTTAAACATGGAAAAAGTCAGATTTTTATGATATGTCCCCTTAAACGATTACCAACTAGACATCCCACCATGCAAAAACGAATTTGAGGGAGGTAGCTCAACCCCCCCCCCCAAAAAAAAAAAAAAAACACACAACTATAATAATGTATATTTTTACATTATTATACTATTTTATATTAAGTTGTGACTTCAATAGGGTAGCTTTTTTTTAAATGCGTTGTCCCAGAATCCACCCATCTCTGTGTTATTATTGAAACAACACATTTTGTGTTGCTTTTAACACAACTTGTTTTATATTTTAACCCAAAATCAAGACAAAATGACACGTAATGTGTTAAAAGCTTAATGCACACAGATGTGTACAAAATAAACACATCCTATCTAAGAATTGAGTCAGCTATGCTATTGGAAAGAATGAGGCCTAACGAATGAATGACACTTAAAAACTCATTATGTTTTCGCTTTATTCAGCTATAATGTAATAAGTGTAGTATTTTCCAGTTGATGGTAGTAGTTATTTACTACAGTGTAAATAAACACAGTAGTATATTGAACTGAAGAAAGAGAGAGAGAAGTGGGTTATAAACCCGCCCACATTCATTTTTCAACAGCTCAACTTTCCTACCAATATCTTTCACTGCATTTAAAAATGTAGGTCAGTGATCAGATTTCATACAAGTATGAACATTTTCTAGGTTAATGTGTTGAAAAACAACCCAGCTTTTCTGGACCGTACACCTCATTTTTTAAATAAAAACAAAATAATTACATCTGATCCTTGACCTACTTTATATAAACACTTTTATTTATGACTGACCAAACAAAACTGCTGTATGTGAACAAACTGGCTTCAAAACACAACAATGCTTTTGTTTAAAACATAAAGGCCAGATATTTTACTGAAGAAGATTTTAAGGTTTATTTTCTTATAAAGTCATGCAAACGTTATGTATTGTAACATTCGCTCCGATTGGCATGACAATATAAACTAATCTCATTTGAGTTTGTTATTTTTGTAGAAAGGCTTGCTGATGCCAGTCTTTGATTTTGCATAGCTGAACCGGTTCGGTCGTGTTTAAAAGCAAAGCAGAAACTTTTAATCTGATGCGTATAATGCTAAATTTGGATTCGTGTCAACCTGCATGACGTTTGCTCAATTGTACACGTTCGTTTTTACGACTCTCTTCGCTGACAGTAGCGTTATGAAAAGAAGATGATGTACTCACCGTTGTACTACAATAACAAACACCCTCTTTTCAAAAAACATCGCCTTAGAAAAACAACGCCACTGTAGGCGTGTGATATACAGCGTCTCTGACTACTGTTGCCATAAATAACTTTTTATGCCTCTGAATCTTTGTCATGTTGATCAGTGATGTTGGTGCGTAAGTTTCCGCATCTGTTATTAATTTACACATTTACTTACCAATAACAGATGTGGGAACTAATGCACCAAAAACACTGATCAACCCGAGAATGACATCAACCTCTTTGGCTTTCTTAAAAATTTAAACTTACAGAATTATATTTATATTATATATATTTAATCAAACACACATACATATATATATATATACATTTAAGAAATGTTTTATTTATACACTGTAAAAAATACTTTGCTGCCTTAAAAATTTTTGTTAAATCAACTCAGATTTACAAGTCTTGTCAACAACGATGAGTTGTCACAACTTAAGAAAAGTCAACTTAATTTTTTAAGTTATAACAACTCACCTGTAGTTATAACAACTCATCTCTAGTCAAGATAAATAATAGCAAGTTGAAATGACTTGTAAATCTGAGTTGATTCAACAAAAATTTTTAAGGCAGCAAAGTATTTTTTACAGTGTATATTGTTTTTTATTTATATATAATATAGAATATATAAAAATATAAATAAATATACACATGTAAATGTTTCTTAAATGAATTACACACATGCCAAAAATTCTTTTATTTTGTATGAGATTAATCTAGATTAATCTATGCCCAGGGCTATATATATATAATATTTTATATAATTTTGAATTTACATACATATACATACATAAAATTTAATCCACATAATTATATTATTATTTCCTCCTAGTCTTTCCATTCATTCTTTGCACATTCACACACCGTCAGTATTCTTGTTAAACGTGTTTGTGTGTGCTCGTGAGATCATTACCGGTTAACCTACTTTAATAACCCTGTCTTTTGCTTATATATCTGACCTATATACTAACTTCTTGTTGTTTGTGTGTGCTTTTTTCTCTCGGACTCTGGGTCAGCGGTCGGTTGGCCCAGGGAGATGTGGCCCAATGGGACGACCCTGAGACAGGCTCCATTGCTATTAACAAGCCGGCGTCTCGACACTTCTATCCGATCGCTCTTCTGCTGGTCAGCTCCCACCTGCTGGTGGTCTGGCTCATTTTAAGCCTTGTTTTTTTGCTTGCTAAATACCAATAAACTGCTGATTCTGTCACGCCTGAGCTCTGTCTAACTTTCTTAATTCACTCGAAAGTGTTCACTCCCACCAGTGCAATCTTTGTTTGTCCGTCTGTTTCTTTTTGAGCTTAAACCTTATCGTATGCAATGCGATATGGGTGACTCTTTCCATTAAACCAAAGCCAAAATCAATGCTTAGTTCATATGGGAAAGAAATGGAGTATTTGTTTTTGACATACTACGAATTCACCGTCTTATCTTTTCCTATTATGTTTCGATAAATCACGTGTTGTTTTATTGGTTAGAATCGAAAGTTTCCTCATGCTTCGCATAGTAACGCGTAGGTTTTTAAGTTGTGTTTTCATCATCATCATTACTTTCTTTCTCCATCTTCCCTTTATCAGAGAAGGCTGCCGGATTGAGAATGTGCAAAAGAATATAAAGTGCAGAAAATATGCTTTCAACATGCTACAGCTGATGGCCTTTCCAAAATACTACAGGCCACCAGAAGGGACTTATGGGAAGGTGGATTCGTGAAACGTATCCAGGATAGGTTCAGGATCATTTGCTATGTAAGATATGCAGCGGAATCCAAAAGTCTGGGATCATTTAAACTTGGATAAGATATGGAAAAACTGTTAATTGTGTGTCTAGATTCGTACACCAATCACCAGGAATGAAAGCGTTCATTGTATGTACTGTTTCTTTTATGGACTGTTTCAAGGAGAAATTTGTGCAAAAAAATTCACATTTATTGTGCATTGCATTATTTTTACATAATTTAAAAAATGTAAGTATAGAAATGTAACATTTTTACATATCACATGTCAAATGTTTTTATATGACGTGGATGGTTGGGCATCTCTCAGTAATTGTTTGCTGTATCATCCGATACATGTTTGAACATAAACCAATTGTGTGTGTTTTTTTTTTATATTTAAAAAATGTATTTTATTTTGCCACAACTGTATATCATTTAAGTTTATTAGGAGGATTCTGTAATGAATACGACTTTCTGTAACAGCCTTAGGGGTTGTAAATTGAACACATGCACTTTTTGCACGTAATGTATATTTTGTTTACATAATGTGTGCTCTATATATTGGCATCTTGTATAAAATGACATTTTCTTTCCTAAATTCTTTTACAGACTCTGATTGCAGCTTTTTTGTTTTTTTAAACATTGCTTTGAGTTGTTTTTTTCCCTCCAATGGTGCGAACCAGGTTCATAAAAATCTGTAATATTAATGCTAATAACCAACCAGTTATTAGTAAGAATTGTAAACTACCATAGTAGTTAATGTGACCATTATTTTATATTAACTCACCAAAGTATTTAAAGTGGGAAGGAACGTGCATTTTAACCTCTTTAAATTTTATAATTTTATTAAATTAAATAATTGCTCCACCGTGCATACAGAAAATTTTGTTTAATTACATCAAAGTAACTGTAATTAAATTACTGGAGAAATAAGTGTAATCCCTAACTTAAAAATGATTAAATTACCAGCCCAGTCTCACGAAATTACGTACCTGTAGTCACGTAAATTTTTGATTATTTTTCGTAATACTCTCAAGAATTTCCAAAATATTTCATGACCATTTCACGTATTTGTGTTTGCGTGTCACTGTCACATATTTGTTTTACTCAGCTGTTTTGTCCTATTTTCAAACCATTGTCACTTCGGTATAGGGTTAGATTTCGATAAAATGACATCCTGACCGAAACCCAACTCTAACCCTAACGCCAGGCAACAATGGTTTAAAATTCTGAAAATATTAAAAAAATTAATCAGAAAAAAATAATATAAACCAACACTTAAAGTGACATCCTAACCCAAAAAGCAAATCTAACCCTAAACCGAAGCGACAATGGTTTGTCACACATTGGTTACCCAACTGCTTTTTCGTATTTTCAATGACAGAAATTCGTGATATGCTTATGAAAAATGCTGAAATCCGTGACAGTATCATGAAAAACAATAAAAAATGTACGTGACTATAGGTACGTAATTTCGCGAGACTGGGCTAAAATTACATGAACTACTCGGTAACTAGTTACACCCAACGTTGGTCATCAGCCAGAACAGAAAGTGTTTTAAAAACCAGTCACCTGTACAAAACAACAATGCCACGTGTATTTTGCTGTGAAATCCTGCGCACAACAAAGCGCCTACATATTTGCATGACAGTCCATCAAAACATTGCTAAACAAGTGTTGATGACAAAGCAGATTGAGAATGAAGTTCTTGCCTACGTCATTGTGTGTCAGGATCAAAGATAAAATTGACAAGGCTTTCAATTGAGCACCATATGAGCTGCCTTTTCCAAAGCACAGCCTTGCATTTTCCTCGACGTCTTTCAACACCTATTCAAATCATAGGGCTGTTGTGAACTAGTGTGACCTTTGAGTCCATTACCTCCCTTTTTGTCTTGGCTTTTTTGAACAGTACTTTGTTAAACCACAGTTTTTCTAATGTTATTTAAAAAAAATGCATTGTGGGTTGCATTGTGCAAACTTTGTTGGCCATTTGGAGCAACATTGTGGAGAACCAGGCCACATGAAGCATTACCAACCTCAATATGAAGTAAGTAGCCTTGTGTGATAGAGACCAGCTGCCCTTAACTGTGGGTTTACACCAGATGGTTTGAGGCATCAAAATCGCTTCTACCATGTGTAGTTGGACGCTTCAACATTTTGTACTCACTTCATTCGTGCGTGAAAGCCACACGTGAAATTCTAGTCATCAAGATTTCATGCGGAAATGCGAGTCATGGGAGGGGCTTCTGAAGTTGTGCTCACTTCCTGTAATCACGTCACTACTAGAGCAAGCTCCTGATTGGTTTTAATGTGGCGCGTTTTTCGTCCAAAGTTAAGATTTTTACTAAATTAAATCCCGTGAGTAATCTAGAGCGAGGAACACGATCCCTTGTGTCTGGTGTGTACGTAGCATAAGGGCTCATTATAGTTGTACGTAGGGCCTCGACGTGCAAACACACATGCAAGACCGCTGGTAGGCAGTATCCACGCATGTTACCAAAGTAGCAGTGCGACTGTCAACCAAGAAGCAGCTTTTAAAAATTTGGGGAGGTGCACATCAGGCTAAGCTCAGACTTTGGATAACCTACGGCGTAGACCTTACGCACGATTATAAAATAGGCTTTAGTCTCTAGCCCTCTCCCCCTGGTCAAGATACAACACACTGTCTCCAAAGTTAAGTCGGTCCCTTAAGTCCCAGGCCCTCGCCCTTCAGGTCCCTGCCTCTGCACAACCGGCCTCCATAGCTCTCTCCCTGGCCGAGATAGGGCACACTGACTTTGATTACTTGTTTGTGTGTGCTCGTGAGGTCATTACCAGTTAACCCACTTAAATAACCCTTACTTTCGCATATATATCTGACCTATATTCTAACTTCTTGTTTGTGTGTGCTTTTTTTCTCTGATTTTGGGTCTGGGTCAGCGGTCGATTGGCCCAGGAGATGAAGCCCAATGGGACGACCCTGAGACAGGCTCCATAGCTATTAAAAAGCCTTCGCTCTTCTGCTGGTCGGCTCCCACCTGCTGGTGGCTTTGTTTTTATGCTTGCTAAATAAATACCGATAAACTGCTGATTATGTCACATCTGAGCTCTGTCTAACTTTCTTAATTCACTCAAATCTTTTTGTAATGACTGCAATCTTTGTTTGTCCATCTGTTTGTTTTCAGCTTGACAAATGTGGTAACTATAACCTTATCGTATGGCATTGTGTACGTGTTTTCCTTCTCTGCAATGAGATATGGTGCATTTTTCTATTAAACCAAAGCCAAAATCAATGTTTAGTTAATCTTTGAATTACTTGCCTAGTTTGTTTTGGAGCTTAAGGAATATGTGTTATTGACACACTCAGAATCGATATTTCCTCATGCTCGCATATTAACGCATAAGTTTATTGTGTCATCATTTCTTTCTTTCTGCAAAAGAATATAAAGTGCAGAAAATATGCTTTCAACATCCTAAAGTCCAAAATACTACAGGCCACCAGAAGGGACTTATGGGAAGGTGAATTCGTGAAACGTATCCAGGATAGGTTCTGAATCATTTGCTATGTAACATATGCAGCCGAGTCCAAAAGTCTGAAAATCTGGGATCATTTAAACTCGGATAAGATACGGAAAAAAATTTAATAATGTAAACTGAAATACACTGCAGTGTTACTAAGCACGTACAACTGAAAGCTTTGCCAATGTTATCTTTGATCCTGACACACACTGATGTAAGGCAGAAACTTCAATCTCATTCTGCTTTTCATCAACACTTGGTCATCGAGGGCTCGCGCAGCAAACGCACCTGGCATTGTTGTTTCATACAGTTGGCCGGCTCCTATGTCCCAGTCGCTCAGGATTCCCAACAGAGAGCGCCACCTCCGCATCCCTCTGAGAACCAAACAGTTGGTCAACCCAAAAGGATTTCAGGTAAGACATTACAGTACATTTGGATTAAAGGGACACTTCACCCATTTGCATTAAGCTTTGTATAGTTAGAACCCCAGTCATGTTTTTGAATGGTCGTGCATCATTTCCTCAGTTGCCGCTGCGACAGGAGAAATACAGATTTCTGTGTTGCACTTCCTTCTTTCAATGATGTAAAAATCATCATTTTGCATCATTGAAAGAAGGAAGTCCAATATCTTTGTTGAGGGGGCTACAAACACCCATTTTCTCAGTCAAATAGGCACCAAATTCTAAATGTATGTTACATTTCGACTACAAATATGACACACTTTCAATAAAGATTAATGTTTCTACGGGTGAAATGCTCCTTTAAAGGTTTCATCTAAATAATGAATAAATAATCATCCACTTTAACATAAACAAGCCAAAATGTTACTCAGAGAAATGTCATCCCACAAACTCATGGATGAAATGTGAATTTCCTCAAAAGCTCTGAGGGTTAACATCACAGATGACTTCCCAGTAACTTCCTCTCAAATGAAACCACAGCAGTAGTTTCACTTCCTCTGAATGCCCAAAAGTGCCACAGTAAGCATTAAGGTTTCAATGTGAATTATAGACGGTTGGTTATAAGTGAGGAAAGCTGTGCCATTCATGTGTTATGCTGTGGTGGACACATTTGCCTTTTTTAGTTGGCACGATTGCTGTTGTTAAATATAAATGTTTGTGTAATATTTAAGATATTTACCTTAAAACGATAGTTCACCCTCATGTCGTTTGAACCCCCAGTTTGAACGAAACGCAGTTTTGTTTTTTTCTGGTTACTACGGAAGTAGATGGTAACTGAGTCGGTACTCTGAAGTGTTTAATAAATAGCTCCACCTGACTTCTGTCATATACTGTAACTCCACTGGAGTTGTGTAACACGGTTTCCTGAAGATATTTACTTCTCTACTTGTTCTGGGTATCGCAGTTTCAGTTACACATTATTTACAAGTAAACAACCTAACACTCCCTAAACAACAGTTTGGGTACAGAGAATAAGCACTGAAAGTGAGACACAGGTCAAATTTGATCAAATAATGGATTATATTTTACTTTCTTTTTCACCATGCCCTTCAGGACACTTAAAATATACAGCAAGAGTCAAGTGGAGTTGTTTATGACTTTTGGGTCCTTTTGACGCTTTGGGTCACCAACCACTAACCACACTATAAAAAGGGATTTGATGGTTCAACTTATAAAGTTAATTGGTTACCTAAAATTTTAAGTTTATTCAACTTAAAAATATTAGTTAACCCGAACAAATTGTGTAAAAGGTGTTTTTAAGTTAAATTAAGTAAAAATAAAGTTAAATAAAGTAACATTTAGGCAACCAGGAAACATACTTTTTAAAGTTGAATCAACTTT
Organism: Paramisgurnus dabryanus; assembly: GCF_030506205.2. Taxonomy (NCBI): domain Eukaryota; kingdom Metazoa; phylum Chordata; class Actinopteri; order Cypriniformes; family Cobitidae; genus Paramisgurnus; species Paramisgurnus dabryanus. The sequence goes on along the minus strand of NC_133340.1, from coordinate 23,314,571 downwards.
TTTAAAGTAACTATCACTGTAAAAACAAATGCAGCAAGACAAAAAAAACAACAACTTGGTTTTATTCAACCTCCTATTTTAAGTTTTGACCTGAGAATAGTTGACATAACTTGAAAAAAACAAGTTGAAATTGTTTAACTTAATATTTTGAGTTAAAGTAACATTAAAATATGTGTTGATTTGACAAAAATGGTGCACATTTTTTACAGTGTACTTAATTAAATTTAACAAACATTTATTTTCATCGCAGAAAACCCCCAGGATTCCCCACCATTTTGTGCTTTTCACAAAAGTTTCACAAAATGCCTTCCAGGAAAATGTTCTTCTATATAAACATACAAATATTTCAAATGAAAGAACGGACCCTCTGCTTTCAAACAAACCGGGAAACAAAACGTTTCATACTATTAAATATGGTTAGGTTTCTTTAAAAATAAAAAATTTTCAGCAAAAAGCTGAAATAATTGCATTTTTGTAAAGTAATTTTGTTACAGATAAGATTCAGAATGATGATCAAAATATAAACGGAATTAAAAATGTTGTTAAATTAGTTTTTGCTTCAGTTTTTTATAAATTGGGTAAAATAGCTAAATTTCAGATTACCGTAAAACACGTCAGGAAAGTGTCATTGGCAGGGAAATGTTTTCTGTAAATTGCGGAGATAACTCGTCAATGCCGAGGAAAGAGTTTAAAGAAATCTGTGTTTGGGTTCTGAAGACATTTGGGCATTAACGACACGACGGTGAGTAAATAATGAAAACGTTTTTGGGTCTGAACACTGAATAACAGCATTGTTGGTATTAGCACTTATGGACAGTAATGTACATCACAAGACCAATAATTGACACCATTCATTTAGTAAAATAAGCGTTTTAATGTAACAAGACTGTGATTATAAAAAAAACGCATACGGAAATACAAAAGCACCTTTTGTTCCTATCCGTACAAAGAAAATTTTACAATATTTAGTTTTTTGTTCAACATAAATTCTGTACATATAGAAGACATTTACAGTTAGACATTTATTCAGACTCCATTTTTTACAAAAATATATCATCATTTCAAAGTCTATAGCATTACAAAATAAAACACTTTAGCCTGAGATAAGTTTGGAGAGTGCTGCTACATATAAATATGGGTAAAAAAGAGGTTAGTATAATTTATATAATTATAGATAAATAAGCTTATGATTTCTAATATAGTACGCTTCTAATTACTTTTTAAGGATTTATTAGGACCTTTCTGTCTGCAATGTGTAGTGAGTTTTTGGAGAAACGTTTTCATCCTTTGATAGAAGACAGGAGAGTCTGTGAGCTCTTGTGTTTCACATAAATGTGGTGCTGTGTGGTTCTATGGAGACAGTAAAAAAAACACAGAAGCACATTAATATCTCCATATCATATAAATATCGCACTGTTTGTACACATGCTGTATTAGTGCTTTGACTTACATGTTTTCTATATTCGACAACATTTTTCAATAATAAAAAGTCATTTTCATTCACTTGCTCAGCGGTGCCTTCCTCGTGCACAACAACATTCATCTCCAACAAATAACAGTCAAGAAACTTATAAGTACATTCCTGAAAAGAAAAATGAGGGTATATTAGTACTGGATTTATTTAGATCAGTGGTTCTCAAACTTTTCGGAGTGTGCCCCCCACCCCTTTGTGTTGGGTGCATCCCTTCAGGCCCCTACCCAACCAAAGAAAATTCATGATATAAAAAAGCAATTAAAGGTTTTTTTAAATGTTTTGTGGGTTATTTTTCTGTAAAAGCACACCTAACCTGTCAAATGTTTGTGGTAACCGTGGTATAAGCAGAATAATTGACTATGAATAATTTGAAAATAATGTACACATGCGATGTAACAGCACTCGCATTACCACCTTCACTGTCAAAAAAAGGTACAAAGTTGTTCCTGTTTCTGTCGCTGGGGTGGTACCCTAAAAGGTACCTTTATGTACCTTTATGGGTAAACAACACATTGAAATGTTGTACCTTATGGGGTACAATATTATACTCTAAGAACCAATTGTGTACCTTAAGGAACAATTATGTACCAGTTAAATTTTAGGGGTACAAAACCGTTAACTGTACCTTTAAAGGTACACAATAGATCCTTAAGGAACAGTAATGTACCTCAAAAGGTACAACATTGCATTATGTTTATATACCTGTAAAGGTACAAAACTTTACCTTGGGGTACCACCCCAGTGACAAAAAAAGTACAGTTTTGTACCTTTTTTCTGACAGTGTTGGGTGTGCATTCTTTTCAAATAATTCAACGTCTGTCATAAATTTTCCTTACTTATTTTATAAAATGTCATAAAAATCCCCCCCCCCCACAGCACCATATCGCAACCCCCACTTTGAGAACCACTGATTAAAGGTAAAGATGTTTGTTATTGTGATAATAAATAGTGCAAATAGTGTTCATTGCACTCACATTGATACTGTCAGGATTAGGTGTGTACAGGATGGCACTGGATCTCTGACAGAATAAAAAGACATTACAATAAGTATAAAGCATAAAATTGAAATCAATCGTTTAACGAAATATCTTTGTGAAATATATTCTTTAAAATATCTTCTGTGTTTAACAGAAGAAATTCATAAAGATTTGGAACAACTTGAGGTTGATTTTTTTTCTTTTTGTGTGAACTGTGCATTTAAATTTCAAAAGGCAAAACAAATGCCATTTTTAACGCCAAATCTTTCTTATCAGATAAATAATTATTAACAATCGGAAAACAAACTGATAAATGACAACTGTCATGACAACTTTCTGTTACGCTGTCAGAAATATCCAGCTGTGACTGGGTTTTCAAAAAACACACCTTTGTCAGAGCCATTGGTGTAGTGGGCAGTGCTCTGACATGTGGTGCACTTTTTTGGTGACCCAAGCTCAAATCGAGGTCCTTTAACAATCCCGTACCCTCTCTCCACCCTGTCCTGTCCTTGCATACAATCAAATACATGCAAAAATGGCCCAAGAAAAACATTAAAATAAAAAAGCACACCTTTGCACCTAAGTGCATATTACCTCAGAAGTGCTTTTTTGCACCAAAGAGTGCATTTTATTAACCCAAAGGTACATATTATTGGTACGATTATCTTGATGGTTCTACAGAATATCTTATCAGATTTTCCCTTGGTGTGAGGTGTGTTAAGAGTGTCGGAAACTGATCGAAAGAACATCGCAACTGCCAGTGTGGAGGGTAACGCCTTAAGGCTCCACCAGACGGGACGAATTTAAAATCGTCGGCCGATTTTCCAACTCTGAGAGACCTTACACACGGCGATAAAACATCGCGGGTCTAACAGTTTTGGTCGTACAGTTAGTGGTGCGCCGCCACATGGCAAAATCAACACATCACACACAAACCGATTTGACTCCTGAGCAGTCCCAGGTCAGATGGGAAATCTCGCAAAATCTCTCGAGATCAAACGTGATTTCAGAGTAAACAATCATGGCGGACGAAGAGGATGCTGTGGCGATAGTTTGCAGTTTGTTTTTATCCGAAAAAAAAACTTTCTCAAAAGAAAAGGCGATGGTCAAAGAAGTGGAGACAAGACAACGCGAGCATGGACTATACTTGCTACATCATGATATGGAGGTGAGTTGTTGTGACCCGTGATTTTGTTTACATGACACCGGTACATCCTCGCTTCCTCGTCACCTCGCTTTCTGATTGGCTACACGTCACAGTCCACAGGCTGCATGCTCGTTTGTCCCCGGGAGACACCACACACGAGAAGAAATCGGGCCAAAAAAATCCAACATGTTGGATATCCCCGATTTGAGATCGGAGCGGTCCCGAGGTGCTTCCGAGTAGACGAGAGCAGTCTAAACACACCACACACGGCAAGAATATCTGATCAGTTTATTTTACGATTATCGGAGCATCCTTAAGATTGTCGGAAGGGGTGAATCGGGGCTAAAATCGGCCTAATTATCCTGCCGTGTGAACCAGGCATTACAAGTAATGTGCATTACATAATAATATTACTTTTCTGAAGTAACAAACTTGCGCACGCTCTTGAGATTATCACGTGAAATGAAACAATATCCAATCAGAAAGCGAGATTATGGAAGACGAAAACAAGTCATGGCACAGCAGGCACAGTCCAAAGTGAGATAGACACCAGAGATGTTCAAAAGCACGTTATGTCATTTCTTTAGACCCGTTGTTCACCATGTTTGTTTACTGTGAAGTCACGTTTGGCCACGAGAGACATCGTGAGATCTCCATGAGATTTCCTGTGTTCACAGTCGAGACTCTGGTTGAAAATCTGTTCGTGTGTTGTGTGCTGTCTTTGACACATCATGGCACACCACACACTATAGGAGCAAAACAGTTAAATCTAGGATTTTTTATCCTCATGTTTGTGGTCTATCACATTTAAAAATCTTATAAGATGTAAAAAAATCTTTTGGTGTGTACCCAGCATAAATCGTGCATATTAGGTTGCGCTTTTCAAAGGATTCTGCCCTTTTTTCGATCAGTGTAAAATACTTTCTCCACTGTGCAGAATAACTTCTTAAAAAGTACATTTACATTATAAGCAACTTTGTGGCTGTGTGTCGCTCGTAACTTTCAAAGAGGCGTTTCTAAATGTTTGTCATAAACAAATGAGTAACTTCCACTCCAGTAAATGACGAGAGACGGATGACATGAACTCCCCTGGTTCGTTCTCATTGGTAGTAAGTCCCGAATGTCGCTCATAATTTGCATAAAGTTAAAGGGATAGTTCAGCCAAAAATAATATTAAACCCACGATTTACTCACCCCCAAGCTGTCCGACATGCCATTATCTTAGACTCCTCTGTATTCAGGAGAGAGTATCAGCGTAGTGTACGCACTTTTCTTAGTGACGTATAACAAATTGGGAGGGCGGGGGCACAGAGCAGCAGCACAGAACCCTCCATAAACTGCGTACGCTCTCAGCTTGAATGCGGACGCGACTAAGATGGTGGCGTTACTGGAAGCTAGTTATTTTCGTTTATAAAGTTTTAAATGTGGATATTTCTACAACAAGCCTGCACGGATAACCCTCAGAAGGGCTTTGTTTATCATCGTGGAGCCGTTTGGATTTATTTTGTGAAGGATGGATGCACATTTTTTGGACTTGAAGGAGTGGACCCCATAACTTTACATTTGTTTCACTGAAAGATCTAAAACATTTTCTAAAATAACTGAAAATGTGTTCGTCTGAAAAATGATGGACAAATGCATCTTGGACAGCTTGGGGGTGAGTAACTCATGGGTTTAATATCACCTAGAGAACAACCGCTCAATAAAAATACACCCAGATACTGCAAATCATTTTGACAGGTACAGTTTAATACTACACAAAAAATAAAGATGTCTTGTAATTACATTATATTTACAAATTATTTACCAAATAATAGTGTGTTCTTGACATTTAAACTAAAACTGAAAGTAAACGTGTTTTCCTAGTAAAAGTCTGCACTCGTTAAATATTAGCATTATTTCAAAGCTGTTCAGCTGTTATTGCAATATAAGCCCCTTCAGTGTGACGCAAGATCCTGATCACACTGTCAGGGATTATTTCTATACATTTTCCCCTTACAGAATACATCATGTTTTGTAATTTTAGTGACTTACGTTAAATAAATATTCTGTCTTCTCTAGAGCGTTCTGGAGGTCTTTCAGCTCTTGTACTCTTTGACTGTCGGCCACAGGCAACAGAGCACTTAGACAGCTAAACACACACAAATAAACAGAACAATTCAGTCAAAAAAATTACATTTTAAAATAGTTCAGTGTTAAAACATAGTGAGAGTTAAATGTATGTGTTTCAAGAAGATTCTGCATTCACAAGTTTTTTTTGGGAGAGTGCTAAAACAAATAAACACGTCTTTACAGAAAAATGTCTTTAGATTTGTTGTGCCTGTTACACACTGCAGTCACGGGCAGTCTGTATTTATTTTGGCATCAATATCAGCAGGTTCCTGCATATCACACACCGCCCATGCCATTTTTTCCAATGCTTTCTTTGTTATCAGCATATTGTGAAACTAAAGCTTTCATTAAAACACTTAAACCGCTGTTTAAAAAACAAATTACTTTATAACTACCCTCATGTGTTTCCAAACTGTAAAAAAAAGTGCAGCATGAAGTTAAAACCACTTGGTTTTGCAAGTCAATTCAAGTCAATTAGGTTCTGTAAAAGTTGACATATAAAAAAGTTGAAATGGTTTAACTTAATTTTTTAAGTTAAAGTAACAAAAAAACAGGGCAGTCAAAATTAAAGCGTTAATAATATACATTTATTTTAACGGCACTAATTTTATAAACACGCGATTAATGCAACGCGCAATATCTGACCCTAAGCTTAGCACATTGTTGGATAAATTGAGACATAATTTTCTCGTACACACTGCAAACTTTTAGGAGTGACAACTGCATTTAATTGCAGGAGTGAATCCCCTTAATGTTCGTTTCATGTCTGTATGGAACAAGACTCAGTCCCGAAAATGTGATGATTGACACAGAAATAATCATAGCAACGTTCTGCCATCTCGCATGCTTATCATTCAGCTTTGACCAAAATAATTTAACAGCATTGTGTTTTGTAATAAACCCCAGTCTTGGTGTTGTGTATCGTACACTTTTGTGAGGCTGCTTCACAGTGTGCTGGCTTGCAGTGTTGCCAGGTCATCGTCTTTTTTGTACATAAATACCGTTTTGGCGCTTAACTGTTTATGGCTTTCGGCTCATGAAGCGATCAAATTTTTGGTGTTAATAAAGTGTGAAGGTGCCGGTCCCAATATTTTGATCTTTGATGTAAAACATTTGGATTTATTTCGGTTTATTATTGGATTTTTCATGTTCGCTGGCAAGATCTGGCAACACTAGTCAGCAAATGCTCGTGCCTTTGTCATTTTCTGCACCGCGCATACAGAAGACTTTTCCCCCCTCTAGAGAGACCTGTAATGTCCATGATGCATGTTAAAACACTTTATTACTTTATTAACTACTAGTTGTTCATTTCGGTTATGTACACTACACACTATGCAGAGTTTCTGTAAATGCAGTTGTTACTACCTGGATTTTGCAGGAGTTAATTCAGTTGCGGATCAGTCAGTCCCGTAAATTCTGAACTGTGTGTGTACAGAACAGGATTAAGAATTTAAAGGGGAAGTGACAAACGAATCTGAGATTTTGGTTTCGGTTTAATAACATGCAGGAATTAGAAAATAAAGTGCAGGACTTACTTGATGATAAAAAAGCAATGAAAGTTCAGGACCTGATTAATGTTTAAAGAGTTATTAAGAGCGATAAGACTCGAAAACTATCTTCCTTGTGCTGACTGACACATCTGAAGCATGCACACAGGCGCACAACGCCGATATATGCACACATAGACAAAATTACAGTTTTAAAAATATCTGTTTTGACAAGAATTCACACAGATATAATCTGTTATGTCTTAAGATCTTAAAGCTGTCTGTCTCAATATTAATCAAACAATAAAAGAAAGAAAAAAGTATAACACAAATGTATAAGTTTTATCAGTGATTTTAAGGTATGGATGCTGTAATTTTATTTTTGAACTAGTGCTGGGAAAAGATTAATCGCGATTAATCGCATTCAAAATAAGAGTGATTTTTTGCATAATATGAGTGTGTGCAGTGTGTTATTATAATGTATATATAAATACAAATTCATGTATGTATTTTAGAAACATTTACATGTTTGTATATATATATATATGTAGGTATATTTTTATATATTCTATATTTTATATATATATATACATTTAAAAAAATTATATATAAATTTAAAAATCATAAATGACTATATGTATGTATGTGTGTGTGTGTGGTTAAATATACATAATAAATAAACTCAGTACAGACACACATATTATGCAAAAAAACACTTTTATTTTGAATGCGATTAATCACAATTAATCTTCTACCAGCACTATTTTGAACCTTAAAAAAATGTTTTTTTATTATTTTTGTGGACACTAATAATACACATATTTGCATAAAGCATCCATATATATATATAAATAAATGTGTGATTAAATTGCATTTAATCACGGATTAACTCATGACAATCATGCGATTAATCTAGATTAAATATTTTAATCGGTGGACAGCCCTAAAAAATGCTGCATATTTTTTTACAGTGCATGCATATTTGATCACCATCTTGAATCAGCTTGTAATAATAGTTTGTTATATTTCTCAATCCACATTGAATCATTTATGCGGTTTAATATGAAAGACTTTTTTTCTTGCATGTGGTGTGAAACAGGCCTACAACTTGCATGAAAGTTTATAAGCGTGACAGTTTTGGCAAACACAGTGGTTGCTCTCCCATTTGTCTTGATGTTGTTATAATGTTCCCAACCCCTTTACACTTTATGTCATCACAAGCTCCACAAAAGCAGTATGACAGATTCACTCAATATCAACATGCCATTGCCTCACAACAAGCATCTCTATAACAATAATGTTACGCTTCAGCTGTCGATACATCTTCCCACAATTATCCTCTAACCGCAAACTCTTATGTTCACTACGTCTCCATTATGCATCTGCAGTGCACTTTCAGGCCAACAGGAAGCCATAAACTAATCAGATGAAGTGTAACCTTTACCCTAATGACATCATTCTACACTCCTCCAGAAGCTTTGGTCTTAACTATTTAAATTGATAAATGATGTCTAAGGATCAGGTCAGAAGCGTGCATCTCATGTTTCAAAATGCTGAATGTATTAGGATTCTAGGACTGCATTTTCAAGCTTTTTACTGGAGTGCCTGGAGACTTTTTTAGAAGTGGAGATTTTTGCATTTTTAATTACTGACTGCTAACATTTTCCTTGCCATTAAAGTGAAATAACTGAACATAAACATAAGAGCATGATCATTTGCAAGAAAACACTTGTAACACAAAAAGCAAGTAAAATTCCAATCGTAATTATTATATAGACTTTTATTATTGTCTTGTGATAAAATATGACAAATCGTGATCTCAAATAGCTTTTAGATTATCATTTAATCCATTTAATGCCACCACAACCTTTTGTGCGTGTCTTATGCAACAGTTAAATCATATATTTCCTTCAACATTCACATACTTGTGTCATGTCGTTTGCTCCAGGCATACGGAGACTAAAATTGTCCTTATGGAAGGTTCACATGAAGTTATTTTACCACAGTGCATTAAGCAGACTGTATATCACAGTATCGATCCACTTTATCAAGCTACTAAAATGGACGGACTGATATGAATTTTCCATTTATGCTTTCATCCAAAGTGACTTTTATGAGGATGTGGGTTTCCTGAAAATCAAACCCGCAAAATTTTTGGGAACTGACATAATGTTTTATCAAATTTGCTACAGGAACAAACAGCAAACAACAACATGATTCTCAGAGGACAGGTGTCAGATATCACTACGTGTACACAGTCAGGTTGTATCTTTACAGTGAGGTCCAAAAGTCCCATTTCATATTTATTAAATGGTTATGGATTGAATTTTGGACCCGGCTGTATAGACAGATTGCTTATATATTAAGAGCTATTCAACAAATATAAATGAGCAGTTTCTCAGATGTACCTCAATATTAAGAAAGAATTCCAAACCTCGGAGTTCAAAGGACATTCCAGGTGATTTTCAAAGCACCAGTGGTTACAAGCACATCTTCCAGATCTCTGTAAAACATCAAATGTCCCTTTAATACGACTGAAATCCCTCTTACTCAGACATTATTCTTTGAAAGTAAAGCAATTCCTGGAACAAAGTCTGGTGAAACTGAAAGCTGTGTGTTACTAATTATAGACATCCAACTACATCAGAAATTGGTCGTTGGAATTATGACAGAGATTAGGGGTGTTCCCTAACTTTTGGATTAGTTTATAGTGGACTGTATCGATTGGTGCCAAGAGAATTTAAAATTCATGAAGTATTTTAATTTGAATAAAACCAGGGGGACCTAATTCCCCTAATTTATATTTTTGTGTTTATAGGGGGTCCGGGACCACCCCAGCCCCCCTCCTGAATTCGAACACTTGCAAGATGCCATAAAACACGTGGCAAAGACGCACAAAACGGGTTGAATACAACAGCCAGTAAACAATATATGCACGACACGGTTGTTAATTATTATTTAAAAAGAAAAATACAAGGCCATGTAAATGAAAATGAATGAGATTTCAATGAATGGGAAATATGTGAAACTCAAATAACAAAACTGAAATCGTAATTTAGTGAATAATTGCTTGCAAAAGTTAATAAAACACTATGCAAGCGTGCACACTCTTAGATATAAAAGGTTCTTCACGGTACCATAGAGGAACCATTTTTAGTTCCTTGAAGAACCATTTCTTTCACGCATTTTTATAATTTAAATAACTTGTTTATCTGTGTCACATAGTTTAAGGTTCCTATGGAAACATTCAGGCAGAAATGGTTCTTCTACGGCATAAAGCATATTTATTTTTCTATATGCTACGAACTTTTCTGTTGCACAAAAGGTTCGTATAGACAAATGTCGTACATATAATAAAAAAAAGTTAATGGTTCTTGACTAAAAAGATTTTTGGTGAACCAAAAAGTGATTCTGATAAAAACTGTCATCCCTTTTAACATTTTACTTTTAAAACACATTTGGCATGTATCGCACTTTTATCCATGCGCAATGATCATTATAGCACGCTGCCATTATTTGTACAGAACAAAACAGGCATTGCAAATTAAACACTTTAATTATATATGCAAATCTCTGTCTAAACGAGATGTCAATCATCAGAAAAACAGTCAAATTGTACGCACTCACTGACCCACTGACCAATGCCGTTCCTGATTCGTTGCGTTCAACCCATGCATTGCTTTAAAAGCCAGTCAATGGTTGAAAGTTAAGCACGAGTTAGTTTCCTACCATGGTTTTTTGCTTGGTTGGTTTATTCCTTACTCCTATGATTATAGCGAGGAGGAGGGTCACCAGGATCATCGGAGCCGGGATCGTTGGTAGGCCAACCGCGAAAGACGCGTAAAATTCACATGATCTCGTTATGTAAAGATCCCTGAAGAGTTTCGTGGAGTGTGACAGATCCTATATATCAGTCCAACTTGATCGTCTGCTGCACATTATTTCTCCGGGAGCGCGCACCGAACGCGTGTTGTCTTCTACAGATCAGATCTGCTAGTGAGATTCGCGCGCACAGCGCCCTGCCCATCGACAGCGACTCTTTCACTTTGATATTTGTCTGACTGATCTCTTGACTACCCTATGTAAACACTTTCCATTGAACACTTTCCATTCCGACTTGTTTATTTGGGAGTTAAAGTCTTAAATACAAACGCCTGTGATAATAAAAAAAAAACTCGCATGGAAAAATGTAAATAGGACACTTTATGTTTACAATAGTGAGCTGCCACGAGGGTTCAAAGGAGGGCATTGCCTGATATGATAAGTGCCACCTCAGTTTATTTTTGGTTTTCATGGGAAGATGATTTACAAAAAAACATAACTAATTAAAATTCTGTTGTTTGTTTACAAGACTAACTGAAATGAACTAAAATACAAATAAATTGTATTTAGGTGTCTATAACTTTTATGCGCAACAGGTTTATGCGTCTCCGACTAATCGCACTAAAAGATGATTGGACAGGAAGTGATAAACGTGGATTTCTATTGGCTGTCTGTCGTGCTGGGCGCTTCTCATGTAACGCAGCTCAGAGTGGCTGCGAGTCATGACTTATACATTGCAAAACTGTTATAACTTTGATTTATGGTAACACAAATAATAAAACACTCTTGCGAGTGAGCTACCTTTATCCCATAGGTGTCTGAGTATTTTATTAGTTTACTTAGTGAACATACTAAAGTACTTCAGTAAAGACACATTCATCAGACGCACGTACGCTGTCGCGGTTAAGCGTCTGGACGGAACTTAACTTCCGGTCTGTGTTTTTTTTTTGTGTGGTAAAAGTGTAGTTTTGTGTGTGTGTGTGTGTGTGTGTGTGTGTGTGTGTGTCGATTACTATTAGCAAAACCATGGCTTTGCTACAATAAACATGATTTTGCTACAGTAAGCATTGTTTTTTTTTTTTTACTGTAATAAAACCATGGTCAATTTTCGTAAAGGTGAAACGTCGAAAATAACAGATGTTTTGGTTTCCTAAATACGATGCGACACGGCGATCTTTGTTATTGATGATTTGCAGTTTACCAGAAGGTACGTTTGTTCCACAAAAGCCTTTGTTTGTGCTGTTGCTGCAGAAACCATCCATACTTTACAAATATGTCATTTCTTTTAATAATAGAGATCGATATCTCATGGACTTTCAAATATAAATATGCAATAAATAAAATAAACGCACGTAAATTAGGTATTTCCAACTTAATTTACTCGAAAATGTATCTATTTATTGTAATTACATGACTTAATCCATAGTCATTATATCTCATAATATTAATATAACATTATTACATTTGTATTATTATTATTATTTTATTTTTATCTTCTTCTAAGTTCACAATTATATGAAATTAATCAGGAAACCACACCCATTATTTTTTTTAAATCTCGATTTCTGTAAATTTAGCAAATTTCTTTGGAAAAATGACACAAACAACTGACATTTGAAAATATTAAGATATATTTGAAATTCATTAAGGTCTTAACAAAATGTAAGAGCAAAAACCCAGATTTTTGACATTTTTAATGAACGATCCATTAAACAAATACATTCTGTCATCATTTACCCTCATGTTGTTACAAACGTGTATACATTTCTTTGTTCTGATGAACACACAGGAAGATATGTTGAACAATGTTTGTAACCACATTTAGGTGAACTATCACTCTAACCTCACTAGTTTTGTCTAACTTTTTGTTTAGGTCTGCATCTGCACTGACACTGTTTATAAACCATTTATTTTTACTGGGCCTTTTCAGAACTGGCTCCTAAGCTCAGGTCTGAGAGCCCTTTTTCAACTTCAGTATCCTCGTCCTCTTCATCGTCATCATCCTCATCTTCTTCTTCCTCTTCATCATCAAAGTCATAGTCCTCCTCGATATCATCGTCATCATATCCCGCTCCACTTTCTACATTTTTCCAATAAGAGCTATAACCTGATGCACCATAGCCGCCGTCATCATCATCAGCGCCACTCTGACGTCCAAATTTATGGGTTCGAGCTATGAAATAAAAAAACAGTCACTATCACATCTCCACACCTTTCAGATAGCGATGATTGAACCAAACAAACTGCAATTTTAGATAAGAGGCAGCACTCACTGGACATGCTCAGATCTTTGGTCTCCTGAGTTTCATGGCCACACTTCGGGCATGGTGGAGCCTTGCCTTTCTCTTGCTTGAAGACTTTGCTGCGGGCATGATCGTCGCAGAAACACGCCTGCAAAGAAGTATTATTATTATTATAATATATTTATTAAAAAAAAAATCAAATATGATATCAAAGATAAAAATCCTTACCTTGCATCGCAGACAAGAATGCTGACCAAGTCGATTACAAGACAAACCTGGAATTGAGGGCGAGAGACGTTAAAAGTCATGGAAAGAAAAAAGGTAAATTATTAAAACCTTTCAAAAAAAAGTTTTACATTTGAAAGTCTCTGCCTCCAGGATCTGACAGCTCGCCTGGTGTTCAAACTGATCGTCCTCGCACAGGAAATTTTGGCAAAAGGAGCAACGGAAAATTCGACCACCTGAATAAAAAGTGTTTATACAAGAAAACAGGTTTGCACTGCTTTCTCCAGCAATATTAATGCAGATTTAATCAACCATAAAACAATTTCCACATGGACAATAGACAATACATTATCAGTTGGCACTTTACCATGTTCCCAAACATTACGGTCACATTCAATGCAGTCTGCATCTGAAAGGGGGCAGGAGCAGGCGTGGGTACTTAAACATTTCCTGCCGTGGCACACCCAGGCTTCACAGAAATCACATATGGCCCCCTAATGGTCACAAACAGTACTGCATTCATTTACCCAGTTAGAATTTGTTTATCTTATCTGACAAAATGTACAATAAACAGTTTGATTAGTTTTTCTGCTTACCACCATCCCCATCCCAGTGCTGTAGACGCCAGGGTGTTTAATGACGCAATCTGAAGACTTCATACATTTAGTTTTTCCTATAAAAAAAAGGAGAAACATTAAATTTATGGCTCATTTCAACAAACACATTGCTGTGCATCCGAAATTTCGTACTGTGACAGTTTGTACTGAATTAAATGCTGTACTTCCTGCTTTTTTACTAAAACAGTATGTGTGAGTGTATACTATATAGTGCAGTATGAATATATTTTGGACATACTTCATCCGCCATGTTTTTATTGTCATGTGACCTGTATGTCCTTTAATCTCAACAACACTGATCATGATTTATTGTTGTTAAACAAGTACACTGAAACTACGAGAAATAAATTAGAGAGCGACCGATACAGATTGTTTTTTTTTTTCAAACCGATATCGATACCATACATTTGGATGCTTAAGTCCCCGATAACCGATATGCTAAAGCGATTTTTATTTACTGTTATACTACTGTTTTTGACACAATTACTACAACACTACTGAATTGTGTCGTCTCCTCAAATGCTGTCCAGTGACCAATTCTCAAAACAGCCACAAGATGGCGGCATTTATCGGTCAATCCGATATTACAAAACCGATATCCGATAATGGGAAAATATCTGGAAACTAGTGTATCAGTATTAATAATAATATCAAATGATATGACGACATATTAAGTGACGTGACACTGACAAAAAAAAGAGCAAAACTCAGATTTAAATCTCGATTATGGATTCATTTAATACAGTTTTAAATAAAATGAAATGCAATTAAAATGTGTGACTGAGTAGAGGTCTGACAAAAACAGGCCTCAGCGAGGTATTTAAAAATCAAATTAAAGTACATCGTGCTGTCAAAGTGTGAAGGTTGAGGCGGGATTCCTGGGATGCGGATATCATACAAAAGAAGTGAGGAATATGTTTAACATTAAACAGCAGCGGTAGCAGTGATGATGAGGCAAGCAGCAGTGATCACAACCACGCCTCTGGTTTCTCATGCCTGCGTCCTGTGTGTCTTCTGGGTGGTGATCAAACAAAAAATGGCAGCGCTGTCAGGAGCACAGATGTCAAGTGCACGCTGCAGGGACCGGTCTAAAGTGATAAGGACTCTGATCTGATTATAAATATGAAGTCTTTCCGAGTCACAGGGCTGAAGTCCAACTCAAGTCACTGCTGTTGGAGTCTAAGTCGAGTCTTAAGTCTTCTTTAATTTTGTCGAGTCGCAAGTCATCATTTTTGGAACTCGAGCCACATCCCTTTTAATTTATTATAGCATGTAAAAAATGTGCGGTTTGTGGGGTGTGTATGTAAATGAGCTGATGAAATGCAAACACTTATAGGTGATCAAATAAGAGTGTCTAAACTTACCACACTGTGCACACATGGGAAGTTTTTGCACGTTGGCACAGAAATAGCAAAAAGCTCTGTTCTTCTGGCGCCTGCATGGCAGAAAAGAAAAAACGAAAAAGTTTGCAATATATTTATCACATATGCAACCATACACAGCAAGACTATATATACATTTTATATGAAGAAGATGCATGTTTACCTTTGACACTTATCACATTCCTGAAAGGAGAGCAGAAAGTTTAGTACATTGGTGAACTATTAAACCCCCTCCCCCATATTAATTCCAAGAATAATCCATTAAATAAACTGAACAAAATGCCATTATAAAACATACTGTTAGGATGGCATTCCTGTAATTTTCAAATTCAATATGAACGCATATTTACCATGGCTGAGTTACACGGATGTTTGGCCACATCGACATTATCTTTGTTGGCTCGAATCTGTTTCTCTCGAACCTTTCGGCTTTCAGCCTTCTTACGAGCGCCAGTCTTCTTCTTAGGCATCGTTCACCTCCAATATCACAAACAAACATTAATATGTGGTGATACATTTACACAATAAACGTCAAGATTCTGCCCATGTGACTCAGATTCTCATCACGCAAGTTAGCGTACATGAGTGAGCTGGCCTCGTGATAAATTATCTTAATGTAAACATCTCAGTTAAGTTAATTTAACAAACACACTTATGTGACACAAAACCATGTAATCGATTGTTTCTGTAATAGCAATCATACCAAGGAAAATATATAATCACGCAGAACACGGGCAGATGGGTTCTCAGCTGATCACAGGATGTGTGTGTAACGACAATTCGTTCCGTACGTAAACTTCCAGGCGCTGTTATTAGTTCCGCTTGCATTCACAACCCGGTCTTTTTTGTGTGTTTGCAGGTTGTTTAAATTCTGCATGTGGCGGTATTACATGGGATGTGTGGTATAATATTATCTACAGGTCAGGTAGATTATATCTGGCAGAATTAGGGGACATGTAGTCCCACCCCATCACAGAGGAGGGCAACACATGGTACTTTGTTTTCGATGTCATCGGGTTGCCAGTTACTTGCATTATTTTAAGTTTCAGACGTTGTGTCTTTTATCAATTTAGGTTATTTTACACTTTTCATATTTAAAACAGATTAGCATCCAAACCTTAATTTAATGCATTTGATATCGAAATCAAGTATCAGTATATAAAAAGGTGCATTTATGAAAAGTAACCATTGTACATGTATGGTGGTTACATTTGTTAAACCATTGTTACTAATTTTCCTAAGGGTGTGATTTTGTTAAACTTATTTTTATATATTTAAATAAGTTTGCTAGTTAATTTATATCCACAAAAAATATTCAACAAAATTATCATGTACAAACAACATGGCACCAAAGTACGTACAATACAATACACCTTAACAATGTAAAGAACAGGCACATACAGTAAGTAGGAAAAATAAATAAATTAATAATTATTAATAATAAATAAAAAAGCTTATCTAAGTCATATTTTAAACTATTATTTTGCATAATAGCGATATATCCGTAAAACATAGAGCTATGTTGCATAGCAACTGTATTTTGTTACGTCAGCGACATTTCATCTATATAATTTTTATCCTCATTATTATTAATAATAATAATGTTGTAAACACTTTTTTATTACTATTAATGTTTTTTTAAATTATAAAACTTTATCTTGTTCCCTTGGAAGCAGAAACACATGACATTATATTTTCCCCAGCGTTTATTTCGCATTAACTGGCAACTCTGTCAGTAGATGGGGGGAGTTGACGTGATGGTGGACCGCGTCTATGATAAGCGGCTTTAAATGGACACAAGAGTTTGACGTTGAGGTGTCTTCATCGCATTGCGCGGTATTTGGACCGGTTGCCAAGTAATGCGTTACTAAACGCACGACACGCATTAAAGGGCAGCAGGGACAAGGACATTTGCCAGCTCTATAAACATGACAATGTCCATAACACAAGCTTGCCAAAGTCTTGCCCTGTCTACATGGCTGCTGTCGTTTTGTTTCGTGCATTTGTTGTGTTTGGACTTCACGGTGGCGGAGAAAGAGGAGTGGTACACCGCGTTTGTCAACATTACTTACCTGGACCCTGTAACATCTGAGATCCGGACAGAGAAGACTGAGTGCGGGAGATACGGGGAACATTCTCCTAAAAAGGATGCCAGGGGATTTGTGTTCATGCCTGCTCTTCTGCAGGACAGACAGGGGTGTGACAGCAATACTAAATTTCCCCTGTCCCATCCCAGCAGTCCATGGATAGCACTGATAGCTGGAGGAAACTGTACATACAGAGATAAGATCAGACATGCAGCCATTCTCAATGCATCTGCTGTGGTCATATTTAATGTGGGCTCCAATGAAACCATCACTATGCCACATCAAGGTAAGAGGACAACATGTGGCCACAATAAAAATACTTACGCTCATGTGTATATTACTTTTCTTTAAAACTGTAAATAATAAAGTTTCTTTGCTTTGGAGCCGTGGAGCTTCAACAAGTTGGAGGCCAATCAATGGCATTACAAAGTCACGTATTATTCAAGCCGGGATGGATAGAAAGACAGAAAGTCATATACTTCTGGGATGAGGGAGAGTAAATTATGATGTGATTTTATTTGTTGGGTGAACTTTTCCTTTAAGGCATCAATACAAAAAGGTAATTTGTTAAGTTTTGGTTGAACGGTTTCTTTAATGTACCACAAAGCTGTCACAATGTGATTTATTGCAGTGATTTTTCTATACCAATGCACCCAGGTGTGTTTATGAGCACTGCTGTTTGCTCCTGTCTTTTATTGGATTTATTCATAGTACCACAGTTGCTGATGTATGCACCCAGATGTTTTTGGTACGTTTTTGTTAGTTTGCTCAAGGAAAACTTACACCACATCCAGTTTTATATAAAATAATAGCTTTTTAAAAGTTTGACAATTAGCATAGATATATGCATAATGCATTTAAATCTCGCAGTCGGTCACTTTAGTTTCTCATTAGATTCAAGGCTGTGAGGTAAACTTAAAGTAAAACACCACCGTTTTTCAATATTTTACTATGTTCTTACCTCAGCTTAGATGATATAATACATACCTATCTTTATTCAATGTGTGCACTTAATCTTTGTACAGCGCCTTGTGAATGTGTTAGCATTTAGCCTAGCCCCATTCATTCCTATGGCTCCAAACAGGGATGAATTTAGAAGCCACCATTAACACTTCCATGTTTTCCCTATTTAAAGACTGTTACATGAGTAATAACACAAGTATGGTGGCACAAAATAAAACTTTTGTTTGGAGACATAGGAATGAATGGGGCTTGGCTAAATGCTAACATATTCAAGAAGTGCTGTTCAAAGATTAAAAGTGCAAGAAAAAAGATAGGTATGTATTAATTCATCTAAGTTGAGGTAAAGTAAAATATTGAAAAACTGTTGTGTTTTCAATTCCAGTGTTATGGATGTGACATTTTTAGTCAAAAATTTAAATCTATTTCTTAGATAATGTTTTTATTACCAATATATTAAACCAGCTGTTTGTATTTTCATATGCATTTTCCTAAATCCTTGCCGATGATAGAGTCATCAGAGAAATATCAGTCACTTTAGCCAACTCGTAAAAACGTACTAATTCTCGTAAGATCAGGCTGGTACTTAAGCTTTCCTATGGAAAAGTTTTTCAATTTTTTTTGAAAAACTTTAACCAAGACCTTGCATTGGTACTTAAAGGGGTCATATTATGAGATTTTTTTTAAGATGTAAAATAAATCTTTGGGGTCTCCGGAGTGCGTATGGGAAGTTTTATCTCAAAATACCCCTCAGATAATTTATTATAACATGTTTAAATTGCCACTTTGTAGGCCTTGGCAAAAGTGTGCCGTTTTTGGGTGTGTCCTTTAAAATGCAAATGAGCTGATGAAATGCAAACACAGATCGCAACGATGGTGGTTTGTTGCAATTGAAACTCATTTTTTTACAATTGAAACTCAATTATGCTGTCGATTTATTTATTTTTTCATATAATTTGTATAAAATTGCTCTAAATGCTATTGGCTATTTTAAAAAGGGGAGAGGTCACTCAACATAATAACTTCCTGTATCAGTAGAAATAACGTCAACACATCAAACAAAACTTCGCATTTCAAAGCACTTTAGCGGAAGTTTAAAAAACTGTTTACCTAAATAAATATATATATATATTTATATATAAATGTATATATATAAATATTTATTCACTCTCATATTGTTATGAGTCTCTTTCTTCTTCTGAACACAAAATTAGAGAATTGAATAACAATATTAGTACATTATGACTTACCAAAATCCAGAAAGTGTTGTTTCTTTTGTGGGCAGGTAGGTCGAGAGCCCAGCTTGAAGATTTGTTTATTTGCTATAGTGGCACTGATGTAACTCTCTCAGATGTTAATGTTTAACTTCCTTTGAAAGGGTTTAACACACTTGATCATCTGTACGCACAAACCTGGCTGTATTTCAGCTCAATCCAGCTGGCAGCAATTGAACGTGCAGTGACTGGGTTTCTAGGTACAAACAGAAAGTCCAAAGTCCAGGAAGCCCGAGCTTAGCCAAGTTGTGTGAGTCTTTGGTTTGATATGATAAAACATTATTACCTCTCATGTGTTTACCCACTAACACATGTTACAGAACCGTACATTGCCAACATAATCATAGAGGCGGTACTGTACACTTCTCTTAAAACGAACAAAGTATGCCTTAATAAAGTTAACATTTTCTTAAATTTAAGAAAAAAAAATATATTTGACATTTATCCATATTGCTGAAGTTTGCTTGAGTTAGTTTTGGCTAATGTAGCAGCAGCTTAACTTTAAGATCATGTAAATGGATAGAAGGGATAACAGGTCTGCTAGGTGGTTGCTATGGTGCTCTAAAGTGGTTGCTAGGCATATGCTATGGTATTGTGTTATTAGTTATATGTTTGCTTGGGTATTGATTGCAGTTGCCAGGCTGTTTTGGCCGATTTGGAAAAGTTTTTTCTAAAGATTATATTTCAGGTCGCTAAAGACCCAAATATGTAGTAATGATTTATGCATTTGTCAGACACTTTTATCTAAAGCGACTTTGTGCATTACAAGGTATATATATTTATCCAATGTTCAAACCCATGACCTTGATTTGTAAAGGTCTTTAAGGGATGATCATACATGTGATAGAGCTGATGTTATGGTGATGTAACACACACAGGCTTTGGTCACAGCTAGGGATGGATGTCTCAGGTTGCACAGTGTGAGAGGGGAGCAGCTCTATTTTTAATATCAGCACAGACACTACTAAAGCAGTGCAGTCACAGTGAATCATAAAGAGAATCTTAAAGACACAAATCTACTGAATCTCTAGTGAAATTACAGTTCTGGAGTCTGTTTGTCTATCTGTCTATCTACAGTCTCCTTGTAACAATCTGTCTGTCTGTCTATCTGTCTGTCTGTCTGTCTGTCTGTCTGTCTACGTGTGTGTGTGTGTGTGTGTGTGTGTGTGTGTGTGTGTGTGCGTGCGTGCGTGCGGCCGGGTAATTATCACGTTGGGGGGACCAATTGTCCCCACAAAGATAGGAATACCAGTGTTTTTGTGACCTTGTGGGGACATTTTGATGTCCCCATGAGGAAACAAGCTAATAAATCAAACAGAATGATGTTTCTTGAAAATCTAAGGTATCAGACAGTTTCCTGTGATGGTTGGGGTTAGGGAATGGGGCAGGTAAGGGGAATAGAATATACAGTTTGTACAGAATAAAATGCATTATGTCTATGGAATGTCCCCAAAAAACATGGAAACCAGAATGTGCGTGCGTGTGTGTGTGTGTGTGTGTGTGTCTGTGTCTGTGTCTGTGTCTGTGTCTGTGTCTGTGTTTGTCTGTCTATCTATGTGTTTGACTGTCTATATCTCTGTCTGTCTATCCACAAAATCTGTCAGTCTGTAACAGTCTGTCTTTTTGACTGTATATCCACACTTTGTCTGTCTTTCTGTTTGCTTGCTTGTCTGTTTGTTTGTTTGACTGACTGTCTGTCTGTCTGTCTGTCTGTTTGTTTGTTTGACTGTCTGTCTGTCTGTCTGTCTATTGACATTGTTTGTCTGTCTGTTTATTGACATTGTTTGTCTGTCTGTTTATTGACATTGTTTGTCTGTCTGTCTGTCTGTTTGTTTGACTGTCTGTCTGTCTGTCTCTGTCTGTCTGTCTGAATGTTCTGTCTGTCTGTCTGCCTGTTTGTTTGACTGTCTGTTTGTTTGTTTGTTTGACTGTCTGTCTATTGACATTGTTTGTCCATCTGTCTGTCTGTTTGTTTGTTTGACTGTCTGTTTGTTTGTTTGTTTGACTGTCTGTCTATTGACATTGTTTGTCTGTCTGTCTGTTTGTTTGTTTGACTGTTTGTTTGTTTGTTTGTTTGTTTGTTTGACTGTCTGTCTGTCTATTGACTCTGTCTGTCTGTCTGTCTGTCTGTTTGTTTGTTTGTTTGTTTGTTTGTTTGTTTGTTTGACTGTCTGTCTGTCTATTGACTTTGTCTGTCTGTCTGTTTGTTTGTTTGACTGTCTGTCTGTCTGTCTGTCTGTCTGAATGTTCTGTCTGTCTGTCTGTTTGTTTGTTTGTTTGACTGTCTGTCTGTCTGTCTGTCTTTTGACTTTGTCTGTCTGTTTGTTTGTTTGACTGTCTGTCTGTCTGTCTGTCTGTCTGAATGTTCTGTCTGTCTGTCTGTCTGTCTGTTTGTTTGTTTGTTTGTTTGTTTGTTTGACTGTCTGTCTGTTGACTTTGTCTGTCTGTTTGTTTGTTTGTTTGTTTGACTGTTTGTTTGTTTGTTTGTTTGACTGTCTGTCTGTCTATTGACTTTGTCTGTCTGTCTGTTTGTTTGTTTGACTGTCTGTCTGTCTGTCTGAATGTTCTGTCTGTCTGTCTGTTTGTTTGTTTGTTTGACTGTCTGTCTGTCTGTCTGTCTTTTGACTTTGTCTGTCTGTCTGTTTGTTTGTTTGTTTGACTGTCTGTCTGTCTGTCTGTCTGTCTGTCTGTCTGTCTGTCTGTCTGTCTGTCTGTCTGTCTGTCTGTCTTTTTGTTTGTTTGTTTGTTTGTTTGACTGTCTGTCTGTTGACTTTGTTTGTCTGTTTGTTTGTTTGTTTGTTTGACTGTTTGTTTGTTTGTTTGACTGTCTGTCTGTCTATTGACTTTGTCTTTCTGTCTGTCTGTCTGTCTGTCTGTCTGTTTGTTTGTTTGACTGTCTGTCTGTCTATCTACACTATATGTCTATCTGTCTGTTTGACTGTCTGTCTGTCTACTGACACTGTCTGTCTGTCTGTCTGTCTGTCTGTCTGTAACAGTCTGTCTGTTTGACTGTATATCTACACTATCTGACTGTCTATTTGTATATCTACACTATCTGTTTGTCTGTCTGTCTGCTGGCACTGTTTGTCTGTCTGTCTGTAACAGTTTGTCTGTCTGTCTGTAACTGTCTGTCTGTCTGTCTGTCTGTCTGTCAACAATATCTGTCTTGTCTTTAACAGTCTGTCTGACTCTCTGTGTGTTTGACTGTATGTCTGTCTATTTGACTATCTTTCTATTGGTCAGTCTGTCTGTCTGACTGTCTGTCTGTCTTTCTGTGTGTTTGACTATCTATCTGCCTGTCTGTATATCTACACCATCTGTCTGTCTGTAACAGTCTGTCTGTTTGACTGTCTGTGTGTTTTACTAGCTATCTGTCTGTCTGTGTGTTTGACTGTATGTCTGTCTTTTTGACTATCCATCTGTCGGTCTGTCTATTTACACTTCCTGTCTCTCTGTTTGAGTATCTGTAGAGGCCAAAATATGTTATAATATGTGTTTTTCACTTTGACCATTGTGTGGCGCTGTGATCATTACATTTAGCATATAAGTTGCCTTCCTACTGTGAAAGTCAAGTGGTTTGACCAGGAAGGGCAAAATATTTTTGACCGCAACAGCGCAAAATGATGTACTATGTAATTTTCCCTCACTGTATTTATTCTTGATACCAAATTGGACATTATATGTGTTGGTGTTATGTGGAGCAATTAAAATAATGTATGATGATGCAACAGAAGAATGAACTTCTCGTTTTTTCATGAAGATGTATAGTGAGAGGTAAACATCAATGCAAGAGAGCGCATCAACCTAATTATAACGGGATCGAATAACCCAGTAGCTTGAAGTATTAGATTTAGCTCCTGTCTGTATCTGGTATCTGTCTGTATATACTGTCTGTCTGACTGTCTGTTTACTGTCTATCTATCTGTATCAATCTATTGATCTCTCTATCTATCCAGCCCTATCTATCCCCTAGCCACCATTCAAATCATCATAGCAACAAGCCCATAAGACAAGATTTCATTTGAGTTCATCTTGACTTCATCGGAGACGTCCCTTGTACCTTCAGGTAGCGGTGATGTGGTGGCTATCATGATCCCTGAGTCCAAAGGTCGTGAGATCATGGCCCTGCTGGAGAAGAACATCACTGTGGTGATGCACATCAGCATCGGGACGCGAAACCTGCAGAAGTACGTCAGTCGAACCTCCGTGGTGTTCGTCTCCATCTCCTTTATCGTCCTCATGATCATCTCGCTGGCCTGGCTGGTCTTCTACTACATCCAGAGGTTCAGATACGCCAACGCGCGAGACCGCAACCAGGTGATGTCTCTCTGGGATGGGTGCCCGGATGTGTCTGATTTACATCGCCTGTCATTTCTTTATAAATATACCGCCGGTGATTGTCTTTCTATTGTTTGTGTAGAGATCTGATGTAGCTCATTTGATGTCTTTTCCAGAGACGATTGGGAGACGCTGCAAAAAAGGCCATAAGCAAGTTGCAAGTACGGACCATCAGGAAGGGAGACAAGGTGTGTATTAGTTTGACTCGGAAGTCAACACAATGTGCCTGGTGTTAAATCTCACAATCATTAAATGTAACACTTCGGCCTTTTCTAGGAAACCGAGTCTGACTTTGACAATTGTGCCGTGTGTATTGAAGACTACAAGCCTAATGATGTTGTGAGGACACTGCCGTGTCGGTGAGATTTCAGACTGCCATTCAACAATTTAAAGTCGTTTTTCCATACAATGTTGTTTTAACTGCCCTGCAATGTTTTTGCTAGCCACGTGTTTCATAAGAACTGTGTAGACCCTTGGCTTCAAGACCACAGAACCTGCCCCATGTGCAAAATGAACATCCTCAAGGCCTTGGGCATCCAGGTAAGACCCGGATACTACCCGTAGACCTCGGCATGAGACCTTGCGTAACATTCTGTGAGTGTTTTTGTTATTTACATCTAAACAGCTCGATACAGACTGTTATGATGACATCCCTCAAGACTATGAGTCATTCGGTGGTCCGCCCACCAATCCGGTGACGGGGGCCAGTGAGGTCACAGTAGGTGAGAATTCAGTGGTCTTGGATCCAGCTGTAAGAACAATAGGCCTTTCACACATGTACCATGAGATTGACTCCTTTCAGCAGATGGGAGAAAGCAGTGAGTATCCAGATATGAATGTGTTATCAATATGAGTAAACAACATTTTAGTTTGGTTACAGAGAGATATCATAGGAATCGAGAGCACAATCTGTTCTTGTTCTCGGTTTCAGCTTTAATCTCTGCTTTTCTGGTTGTGTACACTTGCCGGGCTTCACAAACATGAATGCCATCCTAAGTGTATATGACTTTTTTTGTTTAGCCAAACACATTTAGAGTTAAATTAAATTAAATAATATCCTGGCTCTTCCTAGCTTTGGCATTGAATAGTAACCGATTTTTTAAGGAGAAAAAGCTATCTAAACGACTCTAATGGGTTAAAATATGTGTTTAAAGGTGCCATAGCATGTAAAACATCGATGAATAATAAGAGTTCTGTACATAGATGACATTGTGAGCCTCAAACACGATTGTTTCTTCCTTTTTATGTAAACCTCATGCATGCAAAAAAAATGGCTGGAAAACGAATCTCAACATAACACCGACTGTGACGTTACAGTCCAGATGTACGCCCCAACATTAAATTACACATTAAATTAATTACAATGTTGTTACAATGCTAAAAACAAAGTTGTGACTGCAGAGTTAGCGTTATATGCTAGTTATTGCTATATGCTAGTGTTTAGGCTGAAGTTCTACTATTGATGTTACAGTTACGTTTTGCAGGTCCATACTGAAAAAAACACAAACTTACCACTCAGAAACGTCCATTAACAATCTCCAAACAATTGATTTATTCATCAAAATCTGTATCTTCATAAGATCTGTTTACACACACACAGAGCTACTGAAGGAGCTGCTTTGAGAAACAGCCAATCAGAGCAGAGCTCAACATTATTATTCATGACCCTTTAGAATAAGGTAATAATAGACCATTTCATTCTAAGGGCAAATTCATGGATCATTTTTTCACTTTACTTCTAGCTTTACGGATCGATACATTGCGTTCAAATGTGAACATATCTAGATCAAATATGGCGGCATGCCAGCTTCAAAATGATCAATGGTTCTCACGAGTTTCGTAACTAGTTGTCATATACGTCATGACGAAACGCACATTCATAAACTTGTTAGAACCACACTGCAAAAAATGACTTTCTTATTTTGTCTTGTTTTCAGTGTAAATATCTAAAAATTCTTAAATCAAGATGTATTTTCTTCATGAGCAGAAAATAGTCTAGTTTTTAGACAAAACATATCAAATTTAATTTGTGCTTAAAACAAGCAAAAAAAATAAGCAAATGGAAAAATATTTTTTTTTTTTCTTGAATTTACTTAATACAAGGAAAAATTCGCAAAAAATGTCTAACACTGCAAAAAATGATTTTCAAGAAAAACAATTCTTAGTATTTTTGCCTTGTTTTTAGTAAAACTTTCTAAAAATTCTTAAATTAAGATACTTTTTCTTTATGAGAAAAACGACCCAAGAAAATAAGTCTAGTTTAGTCCAAAAATATCAAATTTATTATTGAATTTTTCTTGAATTTAGTGTTTAAGAAAATTTTTCAAGATTTTTTTGCTTACCCCATTGGCAGATTTTTTGCTTGTTTTATGCACAAACTCACTTTAATTTGATATTTTTGTACTAAAAACTAGACTTATTTTTTTTTGGGTCATTTTGCTCATCAAGAAAAAGCATCTTAATTTTTTGCAGTGTATTTCATTGGCAGATTTTTTATACTTGTTTTGAGCACAATTTCGCTTAAATATTATTTGTTTTGTCTAAAAACTAGACTTATTTTCTGCTTAAGAAAACACATGTTTATTTAAGAATCAGCTTCGGTCAGCTTCGAAAAAGGTGTTATTCAATTACACTTGTTCTTTATTTTGCTTTTTATCAGAAATATACTACGCTAAAACAACTATGTTGTTATTGATTCTTTGCGGAAGTTTACCGGAAGTTTTCGTTTCACAAAAGCGGTTTGTTTATGTTGTTACTGCTGAACTTGTCTGTACACCTGGGATGGCATTAAGGTCAGTAAACTATGGGGTCATTAACATTTTTCGGTTTGTGCTGTGTCAGCTTAAATCACATGATGATATCAAGTCAACACGATATCGAAATAGAGCCTGTAAACTTTCTTATGACATGTCAAGGTTCATCCTTCATGTCGTTTCACAGAAAAACTGTCTTTGTAATCTTATCAAAATGTAATAATTTGCTTTACCTATCTACTGATGTTTTCCAACCCTCCGTTTGGTTCCTTAGGTGAACAGCAGCCCTCTGTGAGTCACCAATCAGACACGTCCCTCATTATGCCTGTGGAGATGATCCGGTCTGACGTGGACCTTCAGCCTGAAACAGAACTTGAAGACGTGAAGTCTTGAGGGGTCGCCTCCACGCGAATAAACTCTCTGTGCCATAAATGGAACGGGTCTGGAGCAAAAAATATTGAAAGTGATTTAAACTAATATCTGACACTATGAACTCTTGTATTTTGCTCGGTTACCTCGTGTTGATGGAAAAGCCTGTCCCTATTTGTATGTTTGTATTATGGAAATTTCAACAGTTTCAGCTTCCCTATGGGACCACTGCTGATATACATAGGATATTTCACGATATACAGAGACCTAACGTGTAGATTTATGCGGCCAACTACGTGTGCTTTGAATGGAATGTTTGAACCAACGCTGGGTTGAAAATGACAACAAACCTCAGCATTGGTCTGGGCGGTAGAGTCTTTTATGTGTTATGTGAACTAGAACCATCTTTTGTGAAAGTTCTAGTTTATAATAGTGTTGTCTCACGGGTAGCTGTGCCAGTTTTTTTAACAGTTGACCTGAGTAGCTAGAAATAACCGTGATTGAAGTCATTGTGAACTATGTAGTACTGAATTGTGGAGTTAAACCGTAAATTTTTTTTCCACATTTCCGTGTTCAGGATTATTTGGGCGGGACTAAGACGGTGGCTCAATGATGCACTGAAGCCATCAAGCATGGCCCCGCCCCTAACACCATCGCAAGCATCTACTCAGATTGTAGCGGTATTTGAAAGTTGAGAGAGATGGCAGCTTTCCCGCAGTGGGCGTGGTTTCAGAGTTGCCAATGGACACGCCCCCAGCGTTAGAGTGCTGAGAATATTGTCTATTTTTCCTAGATTTTGATAACTTGGAAATAAATATTTTTGCGTTAAAGGTACAATTTTTAAGATATTTCCAGTTAAATATCCAAAATCCACTAGTCCGGTGTTATGTATTTTGTCCAGCTGATTACTAACAATATCTATAATGTTTTTATCTACTTGTAAATTATGAGAAAATTGCTGCCCTAAACAGTGACACGGGGCAGTCGCCTGTAAATGACGTTAATATCTACGTTACCCTTTGTTACCGTCTTTACTGACGTAAAAACCACATGACAACCGTGTCATGGACAAATGCGGAAGTAATAGCGTCTGTCGGCCACTCGCTTTTTTTATGGTAAGTTTTTTTCATCTGAACACTTAATTCTGTGTTGTGTTAACAAACCATCGTATTGGACTAATACTGTAACATCTATGACTAACAATTGCGTTTTGAACATTACATGAAATCTTACATAATGAAAAAAACGATGTCATCAAAAACAACATTATAAAACTTGATTACTTTACCTCATGTGTAACATGATTTCTCGTTCCCATCTGATTGATGGGCATCAGCGTTTGAGTAAAAGACAACAAATCCCATCAGTCCACGCTGCTTAAGAGCATCATTAATCTACGGCATTGTTATTGATTTGATCTGGCGCCATCTAGCAGCACGGATTATACAAATTGCATCTTTAATATAACTCAGCGGCTGGGTTTGTCCCTTTTTGAACCAACGCTGGGTTAAAAATGACAACAAACCTCAGCATTGGTCTGGGCGGTAGAGTCTGTTATGTGTTATGTATGTAATGTGTTATCAATCAATTAGCTGGATACACACTTGTGTAGAGTATTTTTGCCAAAGTTAACATTCCTCCTTTGAGTGCTTTATCCTGTTTGTACACAAACAGATGTTAATATAAATGCCAAGCAGATTATATAAGCAAATGTATAAACTTTTCATAAACAAAACTGTACATTTCTGTTATAAACATTATCTTGTGTGGCATGAGGGCAGTACTAAACAGAAGCACGCTTAAGAACAATGCCGTGTTGTTGAGGCCATAGCAAAGACAGCTTGATATTTAATAGCATCGGATGTTTATGCCTCGTGGTGTGGTTGCATGGTGTTTCTTTGGTCCAAAGTATCAAACTGAGAAACTGTTGGCATCAGTGTTACTTGTTTACGGTTATTGCTTTTGGCTTGGAATGGGATACTACAATACTACTACTAACTGTGACTGTGCAAAAGTTTGTATCCCATAATGCATTGCAACCAACTTGACATTCCATTTCCAAAGTGAATAACTGGAAATTACATCAGCCAGGTATTTGTCACTCCTAAAACTTGCTGTTTTATTATCCGAGGCATAACAAAGAGAAGATGTTAGGCTTGGGTGTTACAATTTAAAGTGTAGGCCTATTAATAATATTCACGCCTTATTCAGTCCACCACCATGTTGATTACAAACCGATGAAATCGATGCTGTGAGGGATAGAGCGTGCGCTTCAAACCCAATGTTTTGTACCAGGATGATGGTCATTAAGCCATGAAAACACAACAAATACATCATTTTGCAAATTTCCACAGGACAAAGAACCTCAGAAATCATGGATTGGTAAAGGGACACTCCACTTTTTTGGAAAAATGCTCATTTTCCAGCTCCCCTAGAGTTAAACATTTGATTTTTATCGTTTTGGAATCCATTCAGCTGATCTCCGGGTCTGGCACTAGCACTTTTTGCATAGCTTAGCATAATCCTCTGATGGCTACTTCCAGCAGGATAATGCACCATGTCATAAAGCACGAATAATTTCAAATTGGTTTCTTGAACATGACAATGAGTTCACTGTACTAAAATGGCCCACACAGTCACCAGATCTCAACCAGATAGAGCATCTTTGGGATGTGGTGGAACGGGAGTTTCGTGCCCTGGATGTGCATCCCACAAATCTCCATCAACTGCAAGATGCTATCCTATCAATATGGGCCAACATTTCTAAAGAATGGCAGTTCTGAAGGCGAAAGGGGTCAAACACAGTATTAGTATGGTGTTCCTAATAATCCTTTAGGTGAGTGTATGTACACAATGCTCTATCCTAAATTAGCTCATATGTCTCTTCGAATTTTAACAATCCTTGATTTCTGGGGTTCTTTGTCCGGTGGAAATGTGTAAATTGATGTATTATCTATATTTTGATGGCTGAATGACTAACATCCTGATACAAAATAATAGGTTTAAAGCGCTCGCTCTGGACTTCCAACTCTCACAGCCTCGGTTTGGAAACAACATGGCGGCGTACTCAATATGGCTGTATAAACGTGTTTAGCTTTTTGATTTACCCATAATGCATTTTGCTCTCTCAGAAGATTATAAGATTGAAATTTGTCTGAAAGTTTAAAGCACACTGATATTAGTAAAGAGTAAATGGTTGTTAATTTTGTATTTCGCCTAATGGAAAGCGTCTGCTGAATAACTATTTTAATATAAATGGATTTATTTTTTTAGAAAAATCAACAGATGACATAAAGTAAGATATAGATTGAACTTACAGGCCTTTTAATATATTTATTTCCATTTCTTTGTTTCGTGTATTTCTCTTCCATTCTTTCAATTTTTTTGTGATAAGGAGTTTACACGGTCTCAGTTTCTGCAAACTGTCAGTGGACACAAGAGAATGTTTAATCATTTTTTTGCATTATAATGCATTTACACATTGCAAAATATTTCCGGCGTTAGGCATACTTGCATATTCTAATTTGCACATTTAAGTGTATAAGATATTGCTTTATGGATGCTCTTTATTTAAGTAGGCTACTTAATACAATGAATGTAAAAGTATTGGGTACCCAGTGCTTCTATCAACTTAGAAAATGTGAAAAATATCAACCCAGTAACTTAGTTTTGGTAAACCATTCTTTGCAAGCGTGTGAAAAAATAGCTCATTGAAATCTGGCTCCCCTTGTGATGTCAGAAGGGGATAATAACACCCCTTAATCTGCATTATCCAACCAGAGCACTGCCATTTAGTGTAGAGAGAGAGAGAGAGAGAGAGAGAGAGAAAGTAAGTGACAGCACAATTGAGTTTCAATTTCAACAAACCACCATCATGGAAATCAGTGTTTGCATTTCATTTGCTCATTTGCATTTAAAAGGACACACCCAAAATCTGCACATTTTTGCACACACCTACAAAGTACTCATGCTTCCTGCTTGATTCAAAATCAGAACAGGTTAAGGGTGAGTAAATAATGAAATAATTTTCATTTTTGGGTAAACTATCCCTTAATGCAGTGATTTCCAATATTGGTCCTGATGTACCCCTTCCCAGAATCCTTTAGATGTCTCCTCATTTAAATCAACTATTCTGGAAGAAGGCTGATAAAATGAATCAGGTGTTTTAATTAAAGATATATCTAAAATCTTCTGGGAGGAGGTGCAGGAGGGCCAACATTCAGACATAGCACAAACAATGTGAGTTTATTGGGCACTGTCGGTCTTATTTGATGTCCTATCTATGTAGACCATCTAGGAGTGAAGCAAGGCTTCAAGGGCACATATTATGCAAAATCTATTTTTACAAGATGTTTGGACATAAATGTAAATGCCAGTGTGTGAACACAACAACACTACAATGGAAAAGAAATCCAACCTCTCATTATTTTTTAAATCCCCATTAACTCTTTCCCCACCAGCCATAATTTTTCATGATTTTCACAAAGGTTTTATGCCTTCCAGAAAATGTTCTTCTTTAAACATACAATATATCAAATGAAAGAACAGACCCTCTGCTTTCAAGCAAAAAAAAAGTTTTATCCTACCTTCATTAGTTCTCTTTTATCACGTCTCAAATATGGGTATGTTTCTACAAAAAGACAAAATTTTAAGCAAAAAGCTGAGATAATTGCATTTTTGATAGAGATCAGATGCAGAATGACCATAAAAAAATACATTTAATTTTTTGACAAAATTATTACATTCAATTGAATTTGTGCTTAAAAAAGCAACAAAAAATCTGCCAATGGGGTAATTGAGTGTTTAAGAAAAAAATGTAACTATATTTTTTTCTTACCCCATTGGCAGATTTTTTATTTTTTGCTTGTTTTAGGCACAAATTCAAGTAAATGTGATATTTTTGTCTAAAAACTAGATTTATTTTCTTGGGGCATTTCGCTTATTAAGAAAATGCATCTTGATTTAAGAATTTTTTTATACTTTTATGTACTGAAAACAAGACAAAAATACTAGATAACGAAGTAATTTTTTGCAGTGTAAATGTGTAATGTGTTATATATTATATAATAAATATAATATAAATATACTACTAGACTGTAACAAACAAATGCGCTCAGTGTCTGCTGGTAAGGGAGTGAGGAGCTGTAGTTTATTTGCATTTAAAAGTATACACATGCGCCTTAATGCTCCCGAATAGGGGCATTTTGGACATGCTATAGCAAATGATCTGTGGTGTATCTTGAGCCAAAACTTCACAGACACATTCAAGGCACACCTGAGACTTATATTACATCTTGTAAAAATAGGCACAATATTTGCTCTTTAATGTTATTGCTCTGTTTCAGACATGGCAAAAAACCAATGACAGTGTCGGTTTATTGGTCACTGCCTGTCCTGTTTAATGTCCTATCTATCTAGATCATCAGTTTATTAAAGGGGTCATACTTCCATAGTTCATACTTCCTTTAATTCTTAGTTTTTCCGGAGCTGCGTTTTTTGCATCAAAAACACAACATCCTCTTTTGATCCCTAAAGACTTTTTATTTGGATACAAGGAGGGGAGCTCATGAAATGGACAATGACTTAATAGAGAACTCAATAGATAATGTTTTTTGTTTTAATGTTTTGATTCACATCAGTATTTGTTCTGATATGACCCCTTTAAAAAAGGAACAGATTATTTCTAATATTAGACAGTATTGTCAGGAGCATTGTGTTTGTTTACCTGTACTTTATCTTGTTAAATAAATCTGTGAATGGTTTGTCGTACACTGGACCTGATAGGCTTGATGTAAAGATGGTTTTATCAAGCACATTATTTATTTTTATTTATTTTTTGCAGAAGATTTAGCATTTTGGGGATACTCTTCGATAAAGTTTTTTGACCCTTTTTTCATTAGGTTGTCATTAAATATTGTAGTAAAAGTTTCCTTTATCAATAAAAAATATGTATGTCATCTATTTTGTTGAAAGGCACTGTCCTCAATAACTTCAAAATACCATTCAAATACCAAGCTCTGGCAGTATTGGTTTCATCTCTTTGCCTTTTCTAAACATTATATCACGTACTTCTGTGTGGGCAGAATAGGTTATTTTTGGATATAACAATACACCAAATCACTTTATCTCACTCCAGAGGAAGCACAATCTGTTTTGATAATCTAGACAGAGGAAATGTTCACGCCCCCATTGAAATTTATGAAGGGTGGACACTATCAGTTTAATTGTCAGTTATTATTGGGTTGTATCCACAGTATTGCTGTTTTGTTTAGGAGTACAATTTAAGCGTAGATATACAAATAAAATGCAGCACAAATCACTTTTTGCATACGTTTTTAAGTGTTATGAATCAGCTAAGAGAGGAGGATACAAACAACAACCACCTTGTGTACAGTAGGTTTACCAAGCAGTTGCTTTTAACACTTGCCTGTAAAACATTTGTCAAGGTTAATCTGTAGTTCATTAAATGTGTAAACTGTAAACATTTGTTCCAGTCCATCTTTTCCTAAAGCAAACATGTATAGTTGTTGTCCAAATAATGTTACTATTCATTAACTCGATACAGCCGGATTCATTTTCTATGTATGTGCAATTGTAAATGTGTATTTTTGCACACCCCAATCCGGATACAATTGCATTGATTCAGCTTCGTCGTATAAGAGGGGACAGCAAGAATCTTTACTATTACTGACACTTTTTAAGTGATTTGAAAAAGTGCAAAGTTTTACATTTAGTTTGTTAATTGCCTTAGCACACAGACACACAGTTATATGTGTAAAGAAAGAGAATATAGTAGAGGACTCAGGACATATCCTTGTGGTACTCCTGTACCTTGGAGGTGGCCTGGCTCACTTTCACTAGAGGAAGTTCAAAACCTAATTTAGACCAAGGTCCCTGATTTACATTTCACTAGTTGTAACTCTGTATGTAACAAATGAATATCTTGAAATTAAAGGTGTATTTTATGCACTTTCAGAATAAAAGGTATACGAAGGTGAAAAAGTTGTCACTAGGGTGGTACCTTTACATGTTGGTACCTCTAAGGTGCACGATGGGACCTTGGAGGTAAATATCTGTACGTAAATGGAACATATTAGGACTTTTTTAAAAGGTACCGTCTCAATGACAAAAAAACTTTTTTTCTGAGAGTGTGGGATTATTATATACAGAGGTACGTTAATACTTTAAAGGAGGGAAATGACCCATATATACGCAGCCTAGAATACAAAATCAGACATGTACAATTTACAAACATTACTATTTTTGCAGTTCTGTTTGGTGGAACAGAAATTACAACCTTTAATTTAATGATTCAGTGGTTGTTTAACTATAGCGGCGATGCTCAATTGCACAGTGCCACAGTTTCTAAGCAACGCAAAGTGTATCTTCATTTACAAATGTCATTCAGTTGGCATCTGTTGCAGGAACCGATAAAAGCAATGATAACGCTTAGTCAACAGAAACCAACCATCTCTGACACAATATTTCCATGGTGCGCCGCCACACCTAATTGGATTCTGCCTAACGCATTTAGTCTTGCTGGGCACTGGACCTATTATCACCTTGTACCCTAGCTGAATGTATTAACCTTACAACAATATGGCACACAGCGCACGAAGAAAACATGCCAAACTAGTCAGTTTGTAAGTTGCATGGACTAGAAAAGTCATACAGGTTTACAAAAACAAGGTGAGGAAATGATAGAATTTTCAATTTGGGGCAAACATCCCAAAATAATACAGCTAAAACCCACTCTGAACAGATTAGCAAATGCACTGCAACGCCCTGACAACCATTACAGACTTTTTAAACTCATACTTTTTACAAAACTGATGAGGTTTTCTAGATATCTAATACCCTAAGAATCTCTGTGCACAAGCTGTGCTAACCCAAAAGCATGGCCTCAATTTCTGACCCATTCCTTATTATAGCCTTCAGTTAGATCCTCCCACACCATGCTGACACTCTTAAAATGAGAGAAAACATTACTTTGAATTAAACTGTGGTTATGTATGTTTCTGACATTGGGCAGATGAC
The DNA here is from genome assembly GCF_030506205.2 of Paramisgurnus dabryanus. NCBI lineage: Eukaryota > Metazoa > Chordata > Actinopteri > Cypriniformes > Cobitidae > Paramisgurnus > Paramisgurnus dabryanus. The sequence goes on along the minus strand of NC_133340.1, from coordinate 23,279,267 downwards.
ATCTTTTAACTGAATGTCATCTGGCAGTGGAAATTGAATGGATGGAATCATCCATCACCCTATTGTAGTTTAAAAGTATTCCTAATACATCAGTAGTTATCCTAAACCCTACAAGACTACTACCAAGTGTTACTTGCCAAACAATTTAGCTATGATATAATATAAAGCCACATATTGCTTTTAGAGTTAAAAATATTTCTTTAAAAAATTGCCTTTGAATAATAATATGCATCGTTCTAGAAGACTTCAAACTTAAGTCACATAAAATTATAGATTTTTTTTACAAATTGTTCAAAAAAGCCATATTTATGTTTCTTTAACTTAAGAAATTATGATAAACAATTTCAACTTGTTTTTATAAGTTATGTCAACTTCAGTCAAAACTTTAAAAAGTAGGTTAAGTATTTTTCCAGTGTGCAGTTTTCTATGTATTTAATGCTACACTTCCCTCTAGTGGATGCCATTAAAATAATTTGGATGATCTTTTCCCTGCCACATATTTACTACTAGGATTAGTAAAATCCTTCAAGAAAAATAAATTACTGTTTTTAACACATTTTTTTTTACAGTTATGTAATATCTAAAGCTTTTCAGATTTGTGTAAATGCATGATTTTTTAATACTATTTTATAATTAGTTCCCACTAATAGCATTCATAAGGATATTTTATGATCGTTAGGATCTGTTAAATTCCACAAATATTTCAGTACTTTTTTAGCAAATATTAAAATGAAAAAACTTCGTTAAACTTAGTCTTGTTTAGCATGTAAATTAAGGTATAAAGTTTGCTGTCATTTTGACTATTCAATGAATTGTCTGGTGTAAAGGGGATTTGTATTTATTAACACTCAAATAGAAACGTCCTAAAACATTAGGTCTTCTTGTTTGATATTAACTAGCTGAAAACTTCTACTGTAATGAGCGCTTGATCTCAGTTAACTTCAGTTAACCTTTAAACAGTAATATTAAGGTTTTGTTATGAGTCATCTAATAGAGAAAGTACAGATTTCAGTTTCATTCTTAATAATCTTTCATGTTGTTGTGGAAAACAGACATGAATGGGAAAAGTCAACAGTCATAAAGAAACCCTTCTGAACAATCCCTAATCTCGAGGTTTTATAAAAAGTGTTTCACCTATATGGGAAATTGTAAAAAAATCTGTAAATATTTCCTAATGACTGATTTTCCCTAATGACAGATGATACTAAACATGTTATGCTTTCTCGTGGCTGTGTCAGCTGACAAATCAGTTGCACCGCTATTTTAACCTATTTACTTCTCTATATACATGGGTCTTATTGTGTTAAATTCATTGTAATTGTCACAAAGAAAATGTATATGGCACTTGCTCTGACCCTGATATGACTTTATACGGTTCCCATCACCAGGACCATGTACCATTTCAGGGATTTTAAACCTGAGGGTCAAGCCCCACTAGTGGGTCACACAGTGGGATCAGGTGGGTTGCACAATAGTCACAATATCAGATATAACAGGTTTTGATATCAGGTATTTTGGGATTGCTATTAAACATTTACAATGAAAATGAAAACATAAACTACTCTTTTCTTTTGTATTTCTAAATGTATTTTTTCTGCATATTTCTATAAAAAAATATTTTGGTGTGTTCTGAGATGTTTTAATAAATGCACACCTGAATGTGTAAGAAATAATTGATAATGGGTAGTTGAATTATACAAAAACAAGTTACTTCCACATTTACTGTAGTGTGCAAAAGTCCCAAATACTGTGTATGAAATGAGAATAAATGGTTACTGAGAAATTACTCATTCAAGTCTGAAAGCATCAAGGTACTTCACTCATGAGAGGAGAATTTTGTTATGACATTTAATGAGAATTGTGACATTCATCGAAATTGTCAAAAACTTCCCATTGTACAGGAAAAGACATGATGTAATTTGACTACATGATTTGACATCAGTTAAATATTTTGTGGAATACTTGTTTCTGATTGGTCTGTGACACAGAGTGTTTAAATTTGCCTACTTTTGTGCTAAATTATATAATTTACTGTTTTCAAAAGCAAACAATATCATTACCACCACTAATATGACTTTTTATCATGATTTCACATGCTCTCCTTTCATAAAATTAATGGGTGAGCAAACTTAAAGGTGACATAGAATGATTGAACGGGGTATTTATCCTTGTTCTGTGATGTGACATGTAGATAAAAAAAAATTTGTTTGAGTCTGTAATGCCTTAGAAGCTTCCTAAAAACCTCTCTCAGATAGCTCTATTAGGGTGGGGGATTTTAAACAAGTGGTTTTGCACCTATTTGGCTCCCCCTACTGGCTTAAATTGCAATCTCATTACTGATTGGCTGACTTTGCTGCCACTCAAAAAATGTTGCCAATTATTTTAAAGTGGAGGGGCAGTAAGATGTAAAATGGTACGTAAGGCCCTCCATAGGCATGCAGTATATGATGAGCATAATAAAAACATTGCTAGAAGCTCATGATTTTTCGTCAAAGTTCAAACAAAATGTAAATGATCAGTCACAGTTATGAGTCACTTCAGTTATGAGTTACGCCTCCGCTAACACAAGCATATTGTTTTCTTCATGTGGTTTGTTTGAATAAATGGCTCTGTCTCCATCAAACTTTCACCCCCGGCGGTAGAGAAGTGCTCTGTTATGTTTGTTCTATTTCCTGCAAATAAACTTTTATTATGTTTTGTTGCTTCAGCCTACTCAACTTTATCTTCTCCCACTCATCACATCATGGGGTGTTAAACCTAAAAACACCCAGCGGTTAACCACGTGGAAAAATAAAAAATCAATCTTTCAAACACGCCTGGTCTAACACCATGCACCTAACCCACTCAATGGGGAAACACCTCCTCCACACTACCTCGGTTTTTATATTTACTTGGCCCACTTGTGAACCACATAGGTTTTTATTTTGCAGAAAGACATATTGTGCACCTCAAGTATCAATTTCCTTTGTAAGAACTGTACATGGGGATTCAATTTGAGTTTGGCTATTTCATCTGAATGAAACATACAGTATGTGACTCTATTTGTGAAATCCAAGCAAAAGTCTTCTAATTTAAGTTTGCAAGCATCCAAGTTTGATTTCACTTATTCATTTCAATCTTTGACATGATATTACTCAGTCAATATTAAAGATTTAAAGGTTATATTTTTACAGAATGTTCTGTACATGATCTAGGATGATTTTATGTAGAAAACAGAAAATCACAAAAAATGACTTTAGCTGTAGGGTGACATATATTAAATATTAAACTTGAATAGAAAATATATTAAAAATATATTTGTTATGTTTAAGATAATATGTGTCCACACTCTTAAAACGGTTGTGTTAAAACAACACATTTTATGTCTAGTTAGAGATACAAAAGTTAGTGAAAGTGTGTTATTATTGGAACAACACATTTTGTGTTGTCTTGTGTTGTCCCTTTTATTTATTTAAACACAAATTCAACACAAAATGGCACTTAATGTGTTAAATAGCATAACACAAACAAATGTGTAAAAATAAACACATCCCTTTTTAGAGTATTAATAATATTAATTCAATAATTATTTCTATACTTCACTTACGTTATTAATATAAAAATGTTTGTGATAACCTTTACTAAAGATCGAAATTAAAAATTAAAAACCGCAAGAAAATTCTGTTTATTATCGAAAGTATTTTCCTCTCACCGTTGTGACGTCACAACATTCCGCCCATGACGCTGACGCACGCCGGCCGCGCGCTGCCGTACCGCAGTGGCGCTAGAGAGTCGCGCGTCGGTGAATCAGGGCAGAATGTCATGCATTGTTTGTTTTGTTTGATGGGAAGCGTTTGTCGTGTCGTTACCGTACTAAACGCAAACGGCGTGTGCATTTGCACATCTGTTTATTTTGCATTGACATGAATGAAGTCGCGAGAGGGCGTTGTGTCCAGGCGCACCTGACACGGAGGCGAATAACAAAGACTGAGGCGATTTAACCACCGAGAAACGTCCATCATCATCATGAAACATTGGAATATACCACTTCTGCATTTTATAAGCTTTAATATCCATCGTTAGCGGTCATTGTCCTTTCTGGGCAGCGTGGATGTGTGATGTGACGTGTGCGCGCTCGTTTTAAGATTATATATATAGTATTCTGGTATAGCACGCGCAAATTTCAATGTATATCGCTGGTTTTATATCGCACCTAGTTTCACACACTAGGTGTTATATGTAGCTGATCACCTGTAATTGTGCAAAATAAAAGCCACCCGGTATCTGAAGCGCGTGGTTTCCCTTTAAATGGTGCGCGATTTGACGATTGGATAAGGTTTAGGACATCGACTGCATTCCGGACCGCATATATACTGTATTTATTATTTTGATGTCCTCGTAAGGAGATCGTGTTAATGATGTGGGTCAACCCCGAGGAGGTGTTGTTGGCCAGCGCTTTGTGGATGACAGAAAGAGCGAATCCTTATTTCATCCTGCAGAAGCGCAAGGGCCATGGCGAAGGAGGAGGCGGACTCGCAGGTAACGCAATCACTTATTCAAGAGTGTTTGTTATTTAATGACAGAAGCGGCTTCTGCAGAGCTGTTTGGCATGCAAATGTTTTATGAAAGTGTCTGTTTAAAGCAAATTGAGTCAGATATGGAGGTGTTACGTTATTGCTTACGTCTGCGTAAGTGGAGACGCACCTGTGCGCCCTTACCTCAGCGTGGAGAAGATTGGTTGGGCTGATGTGAAAAGATGGATTGGATTACTGAATGCATCAGTTATTAAACTAATTTGTTTAATGTTAAGAGTAATTTAAGTGAAAAGTTACATTGAAAGATGCATGTTTAGTATTTAAAAATGGTCAGTATTTGACTTTTTGCTTTATTGACAGCATGCACCTCACATGATTTGAGAACTATTTTCCAGAAAAGTCTGAACATGATGTAAAGAAAAAACATGATTAAATGGTTTAAGTGACCTGGAAAATTAAAGAAACTGAAAAGAATTCTGTTTATAAATCCAATATTTGATAGGTAGATAGACAGATAGATAGGTATATAGATACAGTAGGTAGATAGATAGTAGGTAGATAGATAGATACGAAGAGAGAGAAAGAGAGAAATAATATTATAGATAGAGTATAGATAAAGTTCAGAATCACTCTAGGCAAATGTGTTTGTAATAACTTATTAAAGGAAAACACCACAGTTTTCCAATATTTTACTATGTTCTTCCCTCAACTTAATTAATACATTATCATACGCATGAATACATTATCATTACTCCCCCTCTCGCTCAAACCTCCGAAGTCGGAAGTGTTGATGTTACTGCGCCCGAGGTCGAAGTGCTGCATACTAAGTGCACTTAAAAAATCACCACATTTTATTTTGTGCCACCATGCTAACTCGTGTTACTCCTCATGTAACGGTCTTTAAATAGGGAAAGCATGGAAGTGTTTGGTGGCTTCTAAATTCATCCCTGCTTGGATCCTAAGGAATGAATGGGGCTAGGCTAAATGCTAACACATTCACGACACGCTGTACAAAGATTAAGTGTACGCATTGAATAAAGATATGTATGTGTTAATTTGTCTAAGTTGAGGGAAGAACAAAGTACAATATTGAAAAAAGGTGGTGTTTTCCTTTAAGAGTCAGCTTTATCAGTGATCAAACCATTATCTATTTTGTTAACATTATATATATGTACGGTGAAGGGAAAGCTGGGGTTGTAAATGTGTTGACAAACGCCTCACCTGACCTGACCTGACCTGACCTGACCTGTATTTATAGGTGGGCAGCAGTTCGCTTTCAACCTCCTCTAATTGTCGAGTTTCTGCTGTTTCATGTTGAGCTTTGAAGTAAACAGGTCCTTAAAACAAGACCTTTATTACTGAAGATAATTCTAAGAGCCAAAACGTTGCCTGCATTCGGGTGTCAATTCCCTTTGTGTCTGTCATCGAGGGAAGAAAGACACAAAGACTACACAACTGAGAAAGATGATGTCATTGTTACATAAGTGTGTGAGATGTGTGCCAGTTGCGAGTGAGAGTTGGTCGTCCTGGCACGGCCCAGACGAATCTTGGCTAGTCCGCATTTAGACGAAACCCCTGAGGGAAACCGACTAAATTTCTTATGAATTGTCTTGCTTATTTTCTTTGAGGTTGAATTTTAACAGCACACCTGAAAAACTATTGTATCTTTGCATATAGGTTTTGCGACTATAATATGTGACCCTGTCTGTAAAACCAAATTCTCTATCTAATGAGGAGCATCAAAGTTTGATTTCATGCATTTATTTCACATTGATTTCTCTAACTTGTAAAAAAGCGACGACGATCAGTGTCTTCGAAATGAAGTTCTTGTTTTTTCTTTAATTTACATAATCATACTTCTCAAAAATTTTGACACTAAGATAGTCAGCAAAGTATCATGTAGTCCATGATCTAAAAATCTAGTGCTCAGGTTGGTTTCAAGAGGCCAAACATTATGTTCGTGCCATTGCAAAAAGCTATTTTTTGCTACTCCGCACTGTATAGTATCAGGTTGTTGCTGTTTAAAAGCATATTGATTTTGCCTATGTGTTTTTGTCAGAGCAGAGATGATCTACCAATGAATTCAACTGAGAGCATCTACAGTCTATATTTAGAGAAGACACACAAATAATCCTCCCACAACACCTCGACTGCACAACAACATTTCTGAATTACACCATAGATTCAAATAATAAGATTAAAGGGCACCTATTATAGCCTTTTACAAGATGTAGTATAAGTGTTAGGTTTCAGCTCAAAATACTCCACAGATCATTTATTATATCATGTCCAAAATGCCCTTATTTGGGTGGGAGAAAAAACTCGCTGTTTAAATGTCTGTACCTTTAAATGCAAATGAGCTACAGTGTCTCACTTCCTTACAAACAGACAGAGAGCACTGTTTCAGTTCAAATAGATCTGATTAATACAGTCCGAGACAATAGTATATAGTGGACAGCGTACAACTCCCTGAGGGTGGAAACTATGGTAATGCAGGACTGTTAGTGGGCGGGGCTTTATCAATGTGACCTCACATTGATAAAAGAATAAAAACGGCATGTCTAATGAGACTGCTTTGGTTTAATAGGGCTTCAAAAACAAAGAGCGGGTAGATTTGTTTTCATCGTAGGGTGGTTGTGTTCTTACACTGCCAATGCACATTTATGTGGATTTTACATAAAAGTGGATTTTGCATAATAGGTGTCCTTTAAAGTTGTATTCATACGTATGCTGGAGACGGCATGTATAATACTTGTGTAACCCGCTACATGTGTAGCAGTAGGAGCATTGTGCAGTATGCAGCAAAGCATGTTGTGTGCAATTTTGTATCCCATAATGCAATTCACGTTTACTTAGAGGCACAAAGCGATGAGCTTAGAGTCTGAACAGATCACGTGACGTTTACTGTATTCTCAGATCTCTGCTCTCTTGTCTCTGCAACCAAGGAAACCATTGCTCATCCGAGCAAAACTGAAAGTCATGTGTTTAAGAGGCGGTGTAATCTCACCCATGCAGAAAAGAGGAAGACTAGAGGATCCCTGTTCTCAACCACACATTTAAGTGTGGGAAAATCATTGCAGCACAACGCAAGCCTTTGTCATAGTGCAAAAATAATGACTTTATTCAAAATAGCTACAAAAAACTCAACTTAACATGCTTCGGTACGTTACAATTCATTAAGCATGACTTGGCAAAGCTGTATCGGTCCTGGAATGGTAAACAAAATGTAACTGGGGCAGTACCTCTTCAAAAAGGGTGCATATTAGTACCTCATACTGGGACGTTAAAGGTAAATATCTGTGTGGAGTTTCTGAGGTACTGTCCCAGTGAGTGTGTTTACATGCACAGAAAAAGCAGAACTATTAAAAATCTGCTTCTTATAGATAAGACCGATTTCCTGCATTTACATGCAAATCAATAAACAAGCTATGCAGAAAACTGCTTTACATGAGATTTGTAAGGTTTCTCGTAGGCAGCGACGTCACCGCCTATAATCGTTCAAAAAGTCGATGGGAAATTTGTCTAAAGCCATAGACGGTTTCATCCGACAACGTGCTGTGACGCAATTATGCGTCTGGTCGGAACTTTACTTCCGGTTTCTGTTTGTTTAATGGTCTGACTAGTTGCTTAACTTAACTCTTGAACAATTACCTTGTTGAAAATAACAAATGTTTTGGTTTCCTAGGGAATCTGCATGTTGTTTATTTAGCTTGTTATATAAATAAACTACTTTTAAAGTACTTTGTTGTTATTGTTCTTAGCGGAGTTTACCACAAGTTACGTGTTTTCCACGAAAGCCGCTTGTTTATGTTGTTATTGCTGAAACTGTCTATAGTATTGTATATTTTCTTATGTATTGTATATTTCACCTTTAAACGCACTCACAGTCTTATGCCGATTATTCTTAATAAACTGTATACATCTTAACCACAGTTTTGGTCATGTGCGCATGTCTCCACATGTGAAAGATAAATGTCACAAGCGAAAGTAGGCGCATAGTAAAGCATAACAGTCTGCGTTCGACTCAAGCGGTTGGTGTAAATAAAAGCTCATGTTACATTAACAGGTTCTGCAGACATGAAGAGATACAACATTATAGCTCAAGACAAATTTCACATCGGCTTTTTGAACGACTTTATTTACTATATGCGGTGACGTCACTTCCTGCAAGAAACCTGACAAATATCTTAATCCTCTGTAAACAGTTTCTGCATATCCGGTTTACTGATTTGCATGTAAATGCGTGAAAACAGGTTTCTATAATGAGATTTTTGATAGTTATTCGCTTATTCTGTGCATATAAGCTCACTTACTCAGTGGTGCAGATCTGAAGATAAAGTATGATGTCAGAGGGAGAAACATGTTGATCGGTAGGTTTTGCAGATGTTTTAATTTGGCGTGTCAGATTATCGGATACTTGCAATTCCTCAGTCTCCCCCCTTAGGCAATGCTAAAGTTCCTCATCTAGATGTTTCAAAGATTCAGGTTTGATGGTGTTATATTCGGCAGACTTTATTTGATATGTGTGTTTTTTCCAATCTCCACTACAAAAAAATAGTTTGGCACATTCAATAATTTTTATATTTGCCAGTGTTTGATAAATATCTAGATATGTATGTGTTTACTCCTTCAATGGAAATTTTTAATAAACAAAATAAAAAAATTCTGAGTAGATGTGAAAGAATAATTAAGCCCTTTTTATAAATAAATCGTGTTAATTTAAACCATATACACTAATTTACATACATTTTAATAATAATAATACATTCCTGGTTACCCGCAGAAAATTTGTTAGTTAAGGTGGTAGGGTTGGGTGGGGGGCAGGACCGGAGGAGTGGTAATTAAAGGGGCGGGGCATACGTGTCATGATGAATTTTTTTTATTTTATTTAAAACACACACATAAAACTTAATTTTGAAGAAACTATGACAGAAAATAAACACATACTAGATTATTAATGAATTAAATGTTTTACCTCAAAAATTGCAAGAACTATAGACTAATACAATAACAGGCTTAAATAACCCCAAAACATAAGTCCACTTACAGTTCTCATGGACACGTGTTTTATCAACTGGCTGTCCTTCAGACATGACGGACCACGTCTTTATCTCATTTCGGCCATGTGGCGCGCGTGCATGCTCACAGTGTGAAGCGCATCCGCGCCATCTCCGAGATGTTTTATCAACTGGCTTGTTATCCTCCAGACAGCCGCGCTGTTTCCCGAGATGCACTTGACAGCCTTTTTTTGTGGCAAATTTTTTTTGGTGTTTTTTTTTTAACAACTTAGTTAAGGCGGTAGGGTTTCCAAGCTTAGGCGGCCCGCCCGAACTGAAAAGTGCTGCGGGAAGCCCTGACATTTATGTATTGTATAGCACCCTTAAAAGTAACTTTCTCAAAGCGCTTTACATACTAGCATAACAACATTTACCAAAAAACTTATTTTATTAAATAAATACAATATGAATAAATAGTTTCTTTAGATTTTGTTAGGTTGTTGCTTGAAAGCCATTTAACAGTATCCTTACTGGATATAAATATTAGGCTTATTGTTTTATTGTGATAAAACCAATTTTATTTTATGTTATTGTGACACTACCAGTCTCGAGTGACGATTAGGACACCAGTACTAGGGAAGTGTGCAATAATGAATATGCCAATTTATCCACATCACAATGACTCGTTCCTGTTGTTCCTGTTTTATGTGTTGGCAATCTGTTAAATTTCCCTGCTCACGTGTAGGGCCTTTTTTCACATTTTCAGGGTTGATTCTGATGGACATTCTGTGTAAACAGTTTAAATGGAGATGACACTACTACACTTTTATTTCTAACTGAAAGTATTATCAGATTAGCTATACTTTTTAAATAAAGAAACATACAAGGGCCGGTTTATGCTGCAAGACAAACCATGTGCAATTTCGTCATTCAACACCATTCCTACATATTTTCTCCAGTTTTCCAGTCGCGACTAATCGTTTGCAGAATAAAAGTTTTTGTTTACATAACATATGTGTGTGTACTGTGTATAATAATTATGTATACATACACATACGCATGTATATAATTATTTTAAAAAATTCTTAAAATTATACATTTATGTGTGTTTATTTATAAAAACATAGTTATTATACACAGTACACACAAATATTTTATGTAAACAAAAACTTTTATTTTGCAAACGATTAGTCACGACTAATCGTGAGGCAGCACTATTTCCAAAGATATTCCTGCGAATTACTTTCACACATATGATATTATGATGCTCAAATATGATTTTTAAGTGATAAAATTACCACCTACATGGGGACTTTAAAGTATTTTGGTGTCAGAAATTACATTTATTCATTTAGCAGATGCCTTTATCCAAAGACTATTACAAGGTATACATTTTATCTGTATGTGTGTTTCCTGTGATTAAACTCACAACCTTTTACACAGCAGACACAATGCTTTACCATGCACTGAGCTACCAAAAAAATTGCTCTTGTAACCAACCTCAATTAAATTAACATCTCTATCATGTTTCTAAATGACTGGAAACAATTGGAAAGTCAATATTTTCATAATATTGGATCAATAGGTGTGGGATCCCTGGACAAATTCTATTTTAAGCTGCTGCTTTCATAATCCAGCATCATGTCATCATAATCCATTGCCTAATATTCACTGTTTTCCCACAGGTCTTCTTGTTGGAACGCTTGATGTCGTGTTGGACTCCAGTGCCCGTGTGGCTCCGTACAGGATCCTCTACCAGACGCCCGATTCACTGGTTTACTGGACCATTGCCCATGGTAACATACTGCCTTCTTACCACCCGCCGCCTCCCATTCTGGAATATTCCCTCGCAATATTTCGCCTTCTCCCCGGCGGCATTACCTCATGGCCTAGTGCATCTAAAGTGGAATGGGAAGTCAGAAATCAATGTGCACTTTTCTTTCAAACGTTGCTTGAGTTCACTTACTGTCTTGGCTTTGAAAGTTCAGCAAAGATCGTTCACTCTCAAGCAGAGGTTATGTCGCTGTCCAACAGTGATTCACTGTCTAGGTTTGTGTTTAATGGCAAATTTACAACAGCGTCAAATATGGCTCAACCAATCAGAATTTTAAATTGAAACTATTTTATGATTCTAGTTTAACTGTTTTAACTCTATTGGCGCGTAATATGAAGTTGTTTGTGATTTTGTTTGTTATGAATAATTTAATATTTCTGCAGCACAAATAACAATATTTATAGGAACAGTATGTAGGATTGTGGCCAAAACTGGTGCTGCAATCACACAACTGGTGGCCAATACACGAAATGAAAACATAAACATCAGTTGAGGGCTGCAACTCCACTTTTTAAATGACAATATCCTGGCTAGACTACTGTTGTCAGTAATATAAGTATTTGAAATGAAAATGATTTCTTAATGTCTAGTGACATATCAGGGACATTTTATGATTAATTGATATACATTTCTTACATGCTGTTCCTTTAATATAAAGCCCATGGAAAAAATGAAGAGACCACTCCAGTTTTGCCTTCTGTATGTACACATAAATAGTAAATTTAGATAAGTGGAAAATAATCTTGAGGTATATTTTCTTTGGAAAGTTTGTAATTTGGTCATTATTATTATTATATAGTCCAGAAGCTATATATGTATATGTGATAAAAGTGGTTTCGAGTTGATTCGAATAACGCGTGTGGATATATTTGCGGTTGTTTTTTTGCGCTATTTAGCAGTGCTGGACTTAAGCGTAAGGCAAACCTAGTATGTTTGGTATCGTTGGACTCGGCAACAATTTAGGACTGTAAAGAATCAACTCTCCTAATTTTTTTCACAAATTTTTCTGTGAATTTTGTTGTTTCGTCAATAGTATATAGTCCAGAATAGGGTTGTGCCGATAGACGATAGTATTGTGTATCGACGATCGTCAGACATATCGCTAAAGGGCTCGTTATAGTTGTGCGTAGGTCCTACGGCGTAGCCGCGGCAGCGTAGGTTCCGCGTCGGTTTTCATTTATACTTCTGCGTCGTCGTCCGCGTCGACGTGCAAACACACGTGCAGACCGCTGGTAGGCAGTAACCACGCGTGTAACCACAGTGGCAGCGCAACCATCAGAGAAGAAGAAGCTTGGCAAGTTAACCCACAAACGAAGAAGAAACAGCAACTTGTTGTGTATAATTTGAGAAGACCAGCAATGATGAAAGTAAATAAACAGCGACTTTTGATGCAGTTTGAGTTAAATCACTCCTCAACTTGGCTCAGCTTTGTTTTCACCGTCACAAACGGAAATACTTATGACGTAGTTTTTTTTTACCTGACGGGAGGGGTTCTGGTGGATCAATCACAGCGCCTGTGGTCCACGTAGATCTGACGAGCTGTTAAAATTTTGCGAGGTGCGCGTCAGGCTACACAGAGCTCCGCACAGGCTACGGATAGCCTACGCCGTAGCAACGGTGTAGAACCTACACACGACTATAAATCGGCTTAATAGCGGCCTTTCATGAGGATAGGTGCAATAGTTAGTATTATTATCTTCACAGTGTCATATTAACATGCGCATTGCATGCTTTTCCTCACATGATAGGGTTTGTGGGCATCACATAGCGCGAGTGAACTTGTAATACGTGCAGATTTCTTCTGTTATGCACGTGGACTCAATGCGCGCATCTTGCACTCTTTCACTGACCTGAATGCGCGTGGCATGGGCTCCTCCTAGCAACTTGTAATACGCGCGGCTTGACATTTCTTTGCAGGTTGTTAGGCACGCAGAGGTTTAAAATTAACATTTGTGGTTCCCACTCCCTGGCACGCAGGAAATTTTAGAGCACCTGGACTAAATGACGCGGATGGACTAATGGCATCAGTTTTAAGAAGGTTGTGGTTATGACAGTGTTGCCCTTGCTTCCACCAATCAAGTGACATAAATAAGTAAAAAAAATGAAAAAATAAATGTAATGAGTAAACTACTGCCCTGCCCCCGATACTATTGTGTATCATCGATCTCAGAGGCTGACGATAGGACGATCTCAAAATGGGGCATGTCGCCCAACACTAGTCAAGAAGCTGTATATGTGATAAAAGTGGTTTCGAGTTGATCGGTATAACGGTCGCGGAGATATTTTTTTGCGCAATTTTGCAGTGATGGACTATGTGTAAGGCAAACCTGGTATGTTTGGTATCATTGGACTCGGCAATGTTTCAGGAATCTAAAAAATCAGCTCCCATGAAAATATGTCAATCCCTGCCAAAAGTTATAGGCATGTTAAATATTTTTCTGACCACTAGGTGGTGCTGTGACGGAACTTTAAATTCACCCTCAGTTCCTTAATGCCATCACAAGTACCAAGTGTTGTGTCAATACACATAAGCTTGGTGATGATTATATACATAAAAAATGTATGTAACTTTTCGTTTTTTGCAATTGTCAAATTAAATAAATATTTCAACATTAGCTATTCCAAACAAATAGCGATTCAAAAAGGACAGTGACTCGCTGATACACCACCACATTGCAGAATACGTCATTTTATTGTGTTTATTTACTACACGCGTCCTCAAATGTTGTTTTGTTAATACAGTAAACTGCAGTAGACTGTGCAAAGTATGCATGCTGCAAGAATAGCACTGGTTCCACAGCAGTACACTAGCGAATACAGTCTAAAGCGCAATGTCTGATGGATGAAAGAGATCTCCTGCCTCCCAAAGGAGCAGAAAGTGCTCCGAAACAAATGCAGTTCCCTCCAAACTCGATTAGCTAAGAAACAGATTTCACAAGCCCATACTTTGCTAGCTGTCAGCCATTTGGTCAATCTCTTTGTTAAAGACGAGCAACAAAAGAGACCTGTGTGCATGTTCTCTACAAAGCATCTCTTTTGTTTCGATGCTTTGTATATTTCAATGCATCTATCTGACATGTAGGCATATATAAAATGATTATAGATTTTTTGTTATTCTATATTTTATGTTAAAATATTTATAGTTTAATAGAAAATGCCAAACTAGTTTTTAAAATTAAATTAGCGCATTTGACAGATGCTTTTATCCAGTGACTTACAGTGCATTGCGATTTTATCAGAATATGTGAACCCATGACTGAGATATACAGGAGCTGAGTCTTAATACAGCGAGTACTTTAATCTTGTCGCAGAGGGGTTATAATTAATCATTTATCTTGCCAGTACTGAATTTGATTCATTGCCTAAAGAGAGCCGAGTTAATGCAGATTTAATTCAATGATGTGATCTGAACGTCTGCTAGAAAAATCTTGAATTTATGATATCAAATATGTGGATTTGTGGTGTTTGATTTCGAGTTGAATTCTTTATTTATCTGTAGGGAGCTCTCGTAAGGAGATCACGGAGAACTGGGAGTGGTTGGAGCAGAACCTCCTGCAAACGCTCTCTATATTTGAGAATGAAAATGACATCACTACTTTTGTTAAGGGCAAAATTCAGGTGAGACAGATCAGCTTCAATCTCGTTTATTTATTTTTTTAAGTACTTGTGTTGCATTCTGGGATATCTTATATGGCAGCATTTTAGGAGAGCAGAGTCGTAATCTCTCTGTATCTGTCCGTCTGTGTCTTTCTATCCAGGGCATCATAGCTGAATACAGCAAAAGCCACGACATCAAAGAAGACGACGACACAGACAAGTTCAAGGAAGCCATCGCTAAGTTTCGTAAGCTCTTCTGTATGCCCGAGGAGGAGAAGCTGGTGAACTATTACTCCTGTAGCTACTGGAAAGGGAAGGTGCCACGTCAGGGCTGGCTGTATCTGAGCATCAACCACCTCTGTTTTTACTCCTATCTGCTGGGAAAAGAGGGTGAGGAGATCTTAGATCTTATAACATGTGTGTGATGAACACTGTTGGATGTAATGTTGTTTAAATTGGTTAAAGCCTTTTTATTAGCTCTTACCAAAATCAGTATAAAGATAATAATATTTAATTATACCAAGTTGCAGAATTGCAGAAAACTTATTTTACACAATACTTATTAATTAATCATTTAATATTTTTAGTTTTATCCTCTGGTTTGAATCTTTGTATGAATCTGTGTTTTGTTTTTACATACAAACCATCTTAATATGAATCTGTATTTTTTATCACAAATTAATCTCTGTGTTTGTATATGAACAGAAAAAATATTAATCTTTATATGAATCTGTGTTTGTATATATACTCAAATAAATCTCAATACGAATCTCTGTTTGTATATGAACACAAAACATAAGAATCTTTATATGAATCTGTGTTTTATATAAACACAAATAAATCTCTAAATTAATCTGTGTTTGCATATAAACTCAAATAAATCTCAATACGAATCTCTGTTTGTATATGAACACAAAACATAAGAATCTTTATATGAATCTGTGTTTTATATTAACACAAATAAATCTCTAAATTAATCTGTGTTTGCATATAAACTCAAATAAATCTCAATACGAATCTCTGTTTGTATATGAACACAAAACAAAAAAATCTTTATATGAATCTGTGTTTTTATATAAACTCACATGAATCTCGGTATGAATCTGTGTTTGTATATGAACACAAATTATATGAATCTTAATATGAATCTGTGTTTGTATATGAATACAAAACATCTGAATCTTTATATGAATCTGTCTGTGTTTGTATATGAACACAAAACATATGAATCTTTATATTAATCTGTGTTAGTATATAAACTCAAATTAATCTCGGAATGAATCAGTGTTTTTATATGATTACAAGTCATATGAATCTTTATATGAATCTGTGTTTGTATATGAACACAAAACATAAAAATCTTTATATTAATCTGTGTTAGTATATAAACTCAAATTAATCTCGGAATTAATCCGTGTTTTTATATGATCACAAGTCATATGAATCTTTATATGAATCTGTGTTTGTATATGAACACAAAACATAAAAATCTTTATATTAATCTGTGTTAGTATATAAACTCAAATTAATCTCGGAATGAATCAGTGTTTTTATATGATCACAAGTCATATGAATCTTTATATGAATCTGTGTTTTTATATAAACTCACATGAATCTCGGTATGAATCTGTGTTTGTATATGAACACAAATTATATGAATCTTTATATGAATTTGTGTTTGTATATGAACACAAAAAATATGAACCTATATATGAATTTGTGTCTGTATATGAACACAAATTATATGAATCTTTATATGAATCTGTGTTTGTATATGAACACAAAACATATGAATCTCTATATAAATTTGTGTTTGTATATAAAGATTCATATGTTTTGTATTCATATGAATCTGTGTTGTATATGAATACAAAACATATAAATCTTTATATGAATCTGTGTTTGTATATGAACACAAAACATATGAATCTTTATATTAATCTTTGTTTGTATATAAACTCAAATTAATCTCGGAATGAATCAGTGTTTGTATATGATCACAAGTCATATGAATCTTTATATGAATCTGTGTTTTTATATGAACACAAATTATATGAATCTTAATATGAATCTGTGTTTGTATATGAATACAAAACATCTGAATCTTTATATGAATCTGTGTTTGTATATAAACTCAAATGAATCTTGGTATGAATCTGTGTTTGTATATGAACACAAAACATATTAATCTCAGTATGAATCTGTGATTGTATATAAACTGAAATGAATCTCAGTATGAATCTTTGTTTGTATATGAACACAAAGCATATGAATCTTTATATGAATCTGTGTTTGTATATAAACTCAAATTAATCTCAGTATTGATCTGTGTTTGTATATGAACACAAATCATATGAATCTCAGTATGAATCTGTGTTTGTATGTGAACACAAATCATTTGAATCTTTATATGAATATATGTTCATATATAAACACAAATTAATCTTAAAATGAGTCTGTTTTTGTATATGAACACAAACAATAGAAATCTTTATATGAATCTGTGTTTGTATATAAACACCAATGAATCTTTATATGAATCTGTGTTCGCTATCGGTTCCTTTAGTCAAGCTGGTGATCCGCTGGGCCGACATCACACAGCTGGAGAAAAACGCCACACTTCTGCTCCCCGACATGGTGCGAGTCAGCACGCGCAGTAGCGAGCACGTCTTCTCTGTGTTCCTGAACATCAATGAGACTTTCAAACTCATGGAGCAGTTGGCTAACATAGCCATGCGTCAGCTGTTGGACAACAAGAGCTTCGAGCAGGACCGATCTCTGCCCAAACTAAAGAAAAAGTCACCCAAGAAAGTGTCTGCTCTTAAAAGGTCTGTGCTGATAAATCAGTTGATTTATAGAGCTTTTCTTTTGAGATTTAGAAATTGAATGTCTTCTCCATGTGATGTGTTCAGGGATTTGGATGCCAGGGCTAAAAGCGAGCGATACCGGGCGCTTTTCCGCCTTCCTAAAGACGAGAAGCTTGACGGTCACACCGACTGTACGCTGTGGACGCCCTTCAACAAGATGCACATACTCGGACAGATGTTTGTCTCTACTAATTACATCTGCTTCACAAGTAAAGAGGAGACCGTCTGCAGTCTGATTATCCCGCTCAGAGAGGTCTGTCACTTCACAGTTCTTAAGCTGTCAAACCCACCTCCATCCCTAGCTCCACCTGCCTAGTTTATGGGATACTTTGCTCAGATGTAGTTCTGCCAAAAACAACAAAATTTATTCAGATAATTGTCATGACGTAGGATAGTTGCCCCACCACCCATTAAACAAAGAGCTCCAATCACAATCGATTTCAAGAGTTTCTCGTTCTCTTCAACAGGTGACCATTGTTGAGAAAGCTGATAGCTCCAATGTCCTGCCGAGCCCCTTGTCGATCAGCACCAAAAACAAAATGACTTTCCTCTTTGCCAACCTCAAAGATCGGGACTTTCTAGTGCAGAGGATTTCTGACTTCCTGCAGCAGACCACTTCAAAAATCTACTTTGAGCGGGAAATCGCAGGCAGTCTCAGTAGCTCAGATGACGAGGTGGGCTGAACTGTTTGTTTGATAATACATGGTATACCGTATGCTACTACAGACGTACATTGTAGCCTACTTTGTTTAACTATATTGTACTTTGATACGAGTACAATATAATATTGCATAACTTGATTCAGTGTGATACAATACAATACAGTATGATACTATACCATACCCTACTCCCCTTCCATGTAAGGGTCCCCTTCCATAGAAGTCACCATTTTGCGCTGTTATGTTTCTACAGTAGTCCTAAATGGACAAACTGCTCTACAGAGCGCGTTTTGTCACTACGTTTTCTCAGACAATTACATGTTTTTGTCCTGTGGTACGTAGCTACCGTAGCTTCTCTATGCGTTTCAAAAGGGGTGAGCTGTGGACTGAGCAGTTGGTTGCAATTCACAATCTCACGTCTAGATGTCGCTAAAATCTACACATTGCACCTTTAATTGGTGTGCTGTCACTTTAAGACCCAGATGTAATTCACAGATAACAGTATACTGTTACACATACGTTTTCTTTCACATTCACGCAGCAAACTATTTTTACGAGGATAACTGCGGCATTTTGAAATAATTTGGGGGTAAATTTGTCTATTTGAGCGCAAAGAAACATGAACCCAGTATTAGGAAAAATCTTATTTTTTTCCCCAACCCTGGACAATATACCGCACACTACTATATTAAACTATGTAAGGAATAATTGACGACAGGCCATTGAATTATTTAAAAATTATTTACACCCAAGTTGGTAATGCGGCACGACGCAAAGTGGAGTGTGCGTTATTTTCAAATAATTTGAAGGACCGGAGTCAATTATTCCTCTTATACCACAGTTACCACAAACATCGCTCTGGTGGTTATTTTAAGACATTTGACAGGTCAGGTGTGTGGTTTACAGAAAAATAATTAACACCCATGGAACATTTCTCAACCAATCAGAATAAAGCATTCAACATGCCTGTGGTATAAGGAATATTATGTCACACTATTCATATTTTACAAAAAATACTATACTATGCTTTACTATACCAATAGTGTACTGAATTGTGTTCTGTTTGTAGTTGTACTCTCAGCAGAGCAGCATTCTGTCCTGTAGTCCTCAGCGCAGGGCTCTCGGCTCAGAGGGAGAGAGCGAGAGGCAGTTTAATCTCAATGATAACCGAGTTCCCACGGCAACACAAGCGTTGATGACCATGTACCGCCGGCGATCACCAGAGGAGTTCAACCCAAAACTGGTAAACGCACAAAAATGCACCATCACTGTTAGGGGTGTGACACTTAATCCACGAGACAAGAAAAGACATGAGATTGGGTTCACGAGACGAGACAAGATTTTACACTTTTTAAGAAATCCTTAATGGTAAATTAAATAAATGGGAAAATGAAATCACATTATTTTGAAATGTTTTATAGGGACATTCCACTTTTTTTGAATATATGCTCATTTTCCAGCTCCCCTAGAGTTAAACATTTGATTCTTACCGTTTTGGAATCCATTCAGCTGATCTCCGGGTCTGGTGGTACCACTTTTAGCATAGCTTAGCACAATCCATTGAATCTGATAAGACCATTAACATCACGCTAATAAATAACCAAAGAGTTTTGATATTTTTCCTATTTAAAACTTGACTCTTCTGTAGTTACATCGTGTACTAAGACTGACAGAAAATTAAAAGTTGTGATTTTCTAGGCAGATGTGGCTAGGAACTATACTCTCATTCTGGCGTAATAATCAACACTTTGCTGCCGTAACATGGCTGCAGCAGGCATAGTAATATTACGCACTGCCCGAAAATAGTCCCCTTGGTTACTTTCAATAGCAGGGGACTATTTTCGGGCAGTGCGTAATATCATAATAAAATAGACCCAAGTGAGCAATAACCTTTAAAATTACATAATAATGACAATGCAATAATAGTTGGTTCAAATAAAGTATCAAAACAAGTAAACACATTACAGTAATATGTAGCCTTTGTAACAAAAACAGCATTATGTATTTCAACAAATGCCTGCAGGGGGAGCTAATAGACCCACTTCTGTTACTTTCACTTTAGATGAAGAAATCTTACTTTTAGCCAAACAACATTTATATCCATTTTAATCTTTAATATTTGTCTAATTCTTTACCATAGAAATGATACAGCCACTGTCATTCTTGAGCAAAAAACATGCATAAATCATTTAAACTCATAGTTAGGGTTTAATCTGCAGAGACTTCACATCGAACACCGATCAACAGACAATCACAACGCGTTGTTGATTGATTTCTGAGTGTTTGTAGCTAAACAGACACAAACAGGAAGTGAAAGTCAAGTTACTAAACTTAACATCTGCTTACCGTCAACTGCTTTAAAACCACTTAATGTATTCTGTGTTCATTTAGTTCAGTGTGGGCGTATGAGATTGTAAATACATGCATGTCCTGCAGAGACACATGTATTTTAATTATCTGATCTAAAACGTATTTACAATTTTAAAATAAAATCGTAATGAAGATTCTAGCTTCCCAGTATGTATTTGTTAAAAATGGACTTCTCACATGGTTGATGTGGTGTTTAATGTCTTTAGGCTAAAGAGTTTCTGAAGGAGCAGGCTTGGAAAAATCACTTTGCGGAGTACGGTCAGGGAGTGTGTATGTACCGGACAGAGAAGACCAAAGACCTGGTGATGCAGGGTATCCCGGAGAACATGAGAGGAGAACTCTGGCTCCTGTTTTCAGGTGAGTCGCAGGATATCCCTTAAACCTGCTTGTTTTTTATTGGTGGGACGTGATCTAAATATGGTTATAAATTATGTTATTATACAGCTTGTTGGAATGCTTGATTCTGATTGGTCAGTCTTAACATTTGCAGGTTTGTTATTCCCAGATAACAAGGTACGCTCAAAACTAGTAACAAATTAATATTACACAAAAATTTAATATAAATATGTTTTTAAATAACATCAGTCCTTCCAGAAAAACTGCGAGTTTTTTTATTGTTGCGGGCAAAAGTCCTTGATCTCGCACCACGTTTTCTTAATAAATGCTATGGAATATGCGGGATAATTATGCAATTTTATGCAATAAAATTGCGGGAACTTGCAAAAATTTGCGGGAATTTGCAAAAACAGTTTTCAGGTTTTGCAGTTTTATAATGATGTTCACATCACATAATCACGTCACTTTATAACATTCCCATGGCAACAGGGGACATGGCTGCGCTTGTGTGAAGTAAATGCAACATTTTTCAACTTTCTGCAAAGATATATGTGATTTTATGCTGCGAATATGTGGTGTTTTTGAAAAAATGAGGCCTTTTTCTGGAGGGACTGGATAATATACAGGCAGCCGGTTGTTATCACAAAATAAGCCCCTTAAGTGTAACACAAACCTGATCACACTGTCTGGGCTTATTTTGGCGATACAATCTGTACGTTATCCCTTACATAACATAACATTTTACTTTTCTATAATAACCTTTGTACGTTAGCACTACAGATTGGGATAAGATATTCAACAAAAACCTGGACTTTTTTTAATGTGGTACATTTCTCTGCGTTCACTTTTACACACACACCTGTTAGCCTACTTTTCTTCTGTGGTGCTCTCGTGGTTAACTGCACATACCTGTTTGTCGTTCAAAATTGTTTCCTGTTATTTAGATGTTTTGTGAAGTAAAGCGTATTGAAACCTTTACAGGCCACAATAAGACTAAACAAACTATAAACATGACTGCACATTGCTTTTGTGGTCGTGCAAAATGTAGCAGTCTGATGATGGGTGATGATATAATTGCAGATACATTTAGTCATAATTTTTTCAAATGGTTATATTTTTAATTATAAGTGCAAATAAGTGTCACCTGTTGGCAAATGCTATTTACACTAGCTCTGCCCACCAAAGTCAGGTTTGGCCAATAAAGGTCGGAAAAGACTGATTTCATTGTCATTTGATGCGATGTCCCTGGTTTAAATTCGCCTTTTGCTTTAAACTTGTATGCTGGTATTTAGGTGTGAGGTGTACAATAGTGCACATTTTCCTGTAGCTTAATTGGTAAAGCATTGCATTCAACACACAAAAGTCATGGGTTCGATTCCCACAAATACTGATGAAAATGAGTTGAATGTTCTGTTTGGATATACTGCAAAAAGCATGAACGTAAAAGTAGTAGAATTGGTATGCAGTGTTATCTGATTGGCTGTTAATTTTGGTGTGCGCAGGGGCGATTAATGAAATGGCTACTCATCCTGGTTATTACGAAGATCTGGTGGAGAAGTCGATGGGGAAATATAATCTGGCCACAGAGGAGATCGAGAGAGATTTGCATCGGTCTCTTCCGGAGCATCCGGCCTTTCAGAACGAGATGGGCATCGCCGCCTTGCGTCGAGTACTGACGGCGTACGCTTTTCGTAACCCCAATATTGGCTACTGCCAGGTATGAGCGCACCCTCCACACACGCAAACAACCCAAGTGGAGATATGTTGTTCGTTTTTCTGCAAACTTACTCTTGAAACTCATATTTTTACACACAGGCCATGAACATCGTGACTTCTGTACTTCTGCTGTACGCTAAAGAGGAAGAGGCCTTCTGGCTTCTGGTGGCCTTATGTGAAAGAATGCTACCAGATTACTACAACACCAGAGTTGTAGGTGAGCTCCGGATTATTATCTGTTTAGCAGACTGGCAATACAACGCATACATCATAAAGGTCATAAGGTGCATACGGTGATATTGTGTGTGTTTGTCAACAGGTGCTCTGGTGGATCAGGGTGTGTTTGAAGAGCTCGCTCACGTGCACGTTCCTCAGCTGTACGACTGCATGCAGGCGCTGGCCGTCATCTCCACCATCTCGCTCTCGTGGTTCCTCACGCTCTTCCTGTCCGTCATGCCGTTTGAAAGTGCCGTCGTGGTGGTGGACTGCTTCTTCTACGAGGGCATCAAGGTCATCTTCCAACTCGCGCTATCGGTGCTGGATGCCAACATCCATCAGCTGCTGGCCTGCAAAGATGATGGAGAAGCCATGACCATCCTGGGCAGGTATGAGGAAATCTAAAGTGACTATATGTTGTGTCCTGCAGTGTGGGAGTTTGTAGTATATTGCATTTTAAGTAAATATGGTCTACTGCATATTGAATATATGTGCTGTTTTGCGTTTTGAGTGCAGTATGCGTATATTGTATATGTAGTATATTGCATATGGAGTATTTTAGTATATTGCATTTTCGCACCAGTGTGTATATATAGTTTATATTTTGAGTACAGTATATACAGTATATTGCGTGTATGTAGTTTGTTGCATCTTTATTACAATATATATGGTATATTGCATATTGAATATATGTGGTATATTGCATTTTAAGTACAGTATATGTAGTATATATACTACATGACCATTGTATTTATAAATAAAGTATTTTGCATACAGAGTCTGTGCATTATAACGTGTATATAGTTTCTTGCATCTTTTGTGCAGAATATATGGTGTATTGTGTAATGAATATATGTAGTATATTGCATGTTCAGTACAGTATATGTAGTATATTGAATTGCATTTATATATACAGTACATATTGCATACCATGTAATTTATCTAGTATAATTTGTATGTAGTTTATTGCATCTTTTGTGCAGAATATACGGTATATTGAATATATGTAGTATATTGTATTTTGAGTACAATATATGTAGTATATATACTACATGACCAATGCATTTATATATACAATATATTGCATACTGAGACTATGTAGTATAGAGCATTTTGTGTAGCTTTTTTACTGCATTTTTTGTGCAGAAAATATGGTATGTTGCATATTGAATATATGTAGTATATTGCTTTTTAAGTACAGTATATGTATTGTATACTGTAAACATTGACATTGCATTTATATATACAGTATATTGCATACTGAGTCTGTGTAGTATAACGCGTATGTAGTTTATATCATTTTTTGTGCAGAATATATGGTGAATATATGTAGTATATTGGATGTTCAGTACAGCTTTTGTATTATATTGCATATTGAGTATTTAAGTATATAGCATTTTAATTACAGTACAGTTAGTATGCAGTATGTTGCATAGTAGGTTATGTGGTATAATATTTAGTTTTCTACCTAGTGAGCATATAAAAATGTGAGTAAACAGTGTAAAGAAGATGTCGTATATCGGTTTACATTCATTTTAAGGGTATTTAAGGTTAATTTTAAGTTTGTGTGTTTGTGTTGTAGGTATCTGGACAGCGTGACCAATAAGGACAGCACACTTCCTCCGATCCCTCACCTGCACTCTCTGCTGACTGATAACGGCGAACCACATCCCGAGGTGGACATCTTCAAACTCGTCCGCACTTCTTATGAGGTTTGTCATTATTTATGTCTGCTTTCAACCTGACTTACAAATTCACGAGCGGTGTAATATTAAACTGTTATGTTGATTCTGTCACCTACAGAAGTTTGGCTCCATAAGGGCAGATGTTATCGAGCAGATGCGATTCAAACAGAGGCTTAAAGTCATCCAGGCTATTGAAGACAACACCAAACGCAACGTGGTAATGACCATCTCAAGTAAAATATGTTACATGTGTCTGTGTTATATAGCGATTGCATGATGTTAATATATTTCATTCTGCTCTTTTTATCCAGGTGCGGACCATAGTGACCGAGACGGCCTTTAGCATCGATGAACTAGAGGAGCTCTACACGCTGTTTAAAGTAAGACCTAAAATAAGTCTTTGGGGTCATGATCCTGATTAATTATTAACACGCCACGCATCCATTAACTTAATACTGAAGTCTCATGGCCGATCCATGCATGTGTTTCCATCAGGCTGAGCATCTGACAAGTTGTTACTGGGGCAGCACCAGTAACCCCATGAGCCGTCACGACCCGAGTCTGCCGTACTTGGAGCAGTACCGCATTGACCTGGAGCAGTTTAAGGGTCTGTTCGTGCTGCTTTTCCCCTGGGCGTGCGGCTCTCACGCGGACGATCTGGCCCTGCGATTCTTCCGTCTGCTGGATCAAAACGCAGACGCGCTCATAAACTTCCGCGAGTTCATCTGTGGCTTGAGTAAGTGAGCATGGCGTTTAAAGGGGTCATATTTTGAGATTTTTTTTAAGATGTAATATAAATCTTTGGTGTCCCCAGAATGCATATGTGAAGTTTTAGGTCAAAGTACCACACAGATCATTTATTACAACATGTTAAAATTGGCACTTTGTAGGTGGGAGCAAAAATGTAACATTTTTGAGCTGATAAAAAGCAAACACTGATCACCATAATGGTGGTTTGTTGTAATTGAAACTCAACTGTGCTGTCAGTATTTGTTTTCTCTCTCTTTCTCTCTGCACTAAATGGCAGTGTTGTGGTTGGATAGTGCAGATTAAGGGGTGGTATTATTATAATAAGACTTGCTACCTACGTCATAATACAGACGAAATCTGAACAACATATTTTTTCACATGCTTGCAGAGAATGGTTTACCAAAACTAAGTTATTGGGTTGAACTTTTTTACATTTTCTAGGTTAATAGAAGCACTGGGGACCCAATTATAGCACTTAAATAGGTCGGGAAAATCAGACTTTTTTCATGCATGTTCAAGTAATGTTAAAATGCAAAGGGACGTTTCTTATAGTAACAGCAGGCCAAAAAAACCTTACATTTTAAGGGCAATGAGACGGTTGAAAATGGACATGATGCACTATGGAATGTATAATAAGTAAACTTTAGGAAATACATTTTTTAATAATAAAGAGTTAAAAATGACCAAAATTTAATATAGTTCATTCGATTTGTTGTGCATTTAAATTGATCGAATTAACAAAGCAATGTTTTGTGTCGCAGGTATCTTGTGTCACGGTGACTTGACAGAGAAACTCAAGTTTTTGTACAAGTTGCATGTACTTCCAGGTGAGTGACAATAAATGAAGCCTGTAACACTCGGACATAAAGTTCATTCTTGTAAATATTGCAGTTCAACTCAGTTTATTAAAAGAAACGGGATGTTAAACGAACCTTTAACAGTGATTGCTTCCCTTTTTTAAGAGACAGTATAGATAAAAAGCAGAAGCATAATCTCTCACACTGCAGTTGTTATTATAAACTGCAGTGCATTATGAATGAATATCAGAGAACATTCCACATATAACTTAAAAATTATTCGACATTGTCATCAAGTTCATTTCCTTTTAAATTCTAATATTATAATTTAAATCAAATGGAAATTGCTATGATTTTTTTTACTTTTATTTTACTTGTTGATGTTGGGGTGAAATGTGACATGAGATTCATTTATTGAGATTCAAAACTGAATCTTGTTTTAAGAGTCTGAATATTTATGGTTTCCTCCTCAGATGTGAATCATGAACAGGAGGAACCTGATTCGGCCTGTGAAGCAATGCAGTATTTCTTTGAAGACATCACTCCAGAGACTTCCGCCGGTACTGATTCATAATTTATGATCTACTGTTACTCTGCTTCATTTCATTGCTCTGTATCTACAGGTGCTGTGCATTGAAATGGTGAACAGGTGTTTCTTATCATAGTTTATTTTAGCTTATTACACGGCTCGTTGGAATGCTTGATTCTGATTGGCCAGTCATGACATTTGCAGGTTTGTTATTCCCAGATAACAACTGCTCAAAACTAATAACATACTGTAACCCAGAAGCAGATTAGTACAGAATAATATAACACAAAAACATATCTTTTAATAACATATGACATTATATTACAAATATTTAAACCAAATAGTGTGTTTGTGACATTTCAACGTCTTATCTTAAAACGGAAAGTAAACATGTTTTCTCGTGGAAGGTCTGCATTTGTATACTTTAAATTATGAGCAGCTGGTATGGTGTCCGACACAGCATCCCACTGTTAATTTCTAGAAAGACCAAATGTGCATGAAATGTGAACTTCTGTCAATTTTAAAGGCCTATTTCATCTGCATGATGCTTGTTTATCCTCTGTGTCTGGAGTCACGCTTGAGTCGTGTTGTGATTACTGATCTACATCTTTTACCTCTCATTCGCAGGACTCGACCCCAAGAACAGAACTGAGAAGGATGATGGTTTTGTCAGGGTTTCTTTCAAGACTGAAAAAGGTTCAAATGAGTTACATTTATGCCTTTGGCAGACACTTTTATCTACAGTGAATTACAGTGCATTACAGCGTAAAATTTTTTCTCATTATTTGCACTGCAAAAAAATTATTTTCAAGAAAAAACAATTCTTAATATTTTTGTCTTATTTTCAGTAAATATATCTAAAAATTCTTTAAGATGCTTTTTCTTGATAAGCAAAACGACCCAAGAAAATATAAAATTTTAATGATTTTGTGCATAAAACAAGCAAAAAAATCTACCAATGTGGTAAGCTCATTTTTCAGAAATTTTTCTTGAATTTAGTGTTTAAGAAAAATGTTCAAGATTTTTTTTATATTTTTTACTGAAAACAAGACAAAAATACTAAGATTTTTTTTCTTGAAAATAATTTTTTGCAGTGTGTAGGGCCGCGTCTAGGCATAGGTAGACTAGGCGGTCGCCTAGGGCGCCACCCACTCCAGGTGTATTCACTGACTGCTGCTTCACTGGCTTAAATAAGTGACAAATTAGCAATGCAAGACAATCAAATATAAGCTCTGAATGTTGCGTGTTTAACACAGTATGGACAGCAAAAATTACACCAACATCAGAAAGAAGGTGGTGTGTGATTTGCCCAAAAGTATTGCAGTTTTTCAAGACCACAGCCTATTTGCATCTGTTTTTAACACATATTTTTTTCATAATTTATATGTAATAATTATCTAGCAATGCACTTGTTATTATTTACCCTTAAGAAAACGAAGCATGATTCAACTATTTAAAATATATATATATTTTATTTAACTGCTTTGTTGAATTGAATGCAATAAGTGTCTTTCTTTGATGTAGTTAAGAAACACACTCCAGATTACCGTATTTACCTGCGCCTGTGGAACCAGGAGACCAAATCCAAACTCGAGAACATGAAGGATCTTCCTAAACTCAACCAGGTACAATAGAGTCACACTAAAATTTGCATTACTTCATGACTGAAAAATGTCTGAGCGGTTAAACTGATGTTTCTTTACATTTTCTATACACAAAGCTCAAAATTGTTGCATTTTCTTTTGATGCCAGGACTATCAGCTGGTTTTTAACAAAAAAAAATACCGATTATTGGCCGATAATTCATCATTTTAATATTATTTATTGAAAAGATAAACAACATTGTAAACATTACTAACTATTTCTTTCTGCTCAGAGTCAGTTTATCGAGCTGTGTAAGACTTTGTACAACATGTTCAGTGAAGATCCAAACGAACAGGAGCTCTACCACGCCACCGCGACAGTAACCAGCTTACTGCTAGAGATGGGCGAGGTGGGCAAACTCTTCTGCACCCCGGCTAGCAAGGACGACGAGGGAGACGGCGACGACGAAGATGACGACCAGGTCCCAGTTTGCGGAAGCAAGCGGCAGAGAGATCGCCGCAAGCCTTGCGTCTGTCCGCCGGGTGGCTCGGGCGACTCTGAGGTCAACTCCTGCATCACGGGTCCTTTGGAGGACATTAAGCTGGAAGATTCCTCACCAAAAGACACAGCCACGTCCTCCGCCATGCTCATCTCGGATGACGAGACCAAAGACGACACGTCCGTCTCCTCATACTCCGTTCTGAGCACCGGGTCACCCGAGATGAATGACAAGCTCCATTGTGAGGACATCGCCGAGGACACGGTGCTCATACGTAACGGCGGACCCCAGGCCGGTGCGGGACATCACG
The DNA here is from genome assembly GCF_030506205.2 of Paramisgurnus dabryanus. Taxonomy (NCBI): domain Eukaryota; kingdom Metazoa; phylum Chordata; class Actinopteri; order Cypriniformes; family Cobitidae; genus Paramisgurnus; species Paramisgurnus dabryanus. Next base: position 23,250,007 of record NC_133340.1, on the reverse strand, counting down.
TGAGAGGGGGTCTGCCACACAGCACCAGTATCGATAAAGACTGGACCATTACTTTCGAACAGTTCCTGGCTTCTGTTTTGACCGAACAAGCCCTGGTGCAGTACTTTGAGAAACCAGTGGAGATCGACGCACGGATAACTAACGCAAAAAATGTACGGAAGGTCGGACACCCGAATGTGTCCATCAGTGACTATGAGATCTCGCTATCTGGCTGACTTATTTAGACCACAAACTTCTCATTTCCGCTCTAAACTTTATCTTGACTCATGAAGGAATCATCTACTTTCAAGGAATAGTTTAGCCAGATATGGTCCTGTCATTATTTGCTCACCTTTACGTGGTGCCATACAATGAAAGTGGATGGGGACCATTGTACTGTGATGGAGGGAAAGATTTTTAGAAAGTAATTTCAGTCTTATCTCACAAAACCCGTTTCCGTGTCCTTTAAATAGAGATCATAAGTCACATGGGCTACTTTATTGGTGCTTTAATGTCATTTTTTAGCCTCGACAGATTTGGGCCCCATCCAGTTTCATTGTATCGAAAAATCAGCCAGGATTTTGTCATTTTGTGTTACATGCAGGAAAATCGTACTGGTTTTAGTACTGGACACAGTGGTGAGTAAACGATAACAGAATTTTCATTTTTGGATGAACCGTCCCTTTAACTACACTGGCCGGATCGGATCCCACCTGTTTACCGCGATGGATCCAACATAAAACATTAAAGTTCTTGTGTTCATATAAGCTCGTAATAAAACGGATCAGAGGACAAAACAGAACAATGGACCTGTACAAAAAGTCTTAGAGGATCCGTTGTCCTGTTGCATACTACAATGCGTTTGGTGTACTTTATATATAGACATGGTTACTGATTGTATCTAATACAGTTAAGCTGTTTATCATAGTAATCGTGTTTAGAATAGCTGACTAGTCCTGAATAAGTGAAACATACCAGAGTCCTACAACCATCTAAGTAGTCTTCTATAATGTTAGCTTTACAGGGAGAGTCGAGGGTCCTTGATCGCCCCCTTGTGGAAACAGAAAGGATCAAATTCTTTAAATTCCCTATTTTATCTGCAAAGCGAGAATGTTATGTATCCTAACAACACTTAAGTATGAGATATTAATCAGCTGAGAGACAATGCCATCCAGTTGCTAAATATCTTTAGGCATTCACTATTTATACAGTAGTATAGAGTATACTCCAGACAGTTTCTGTACAGTTTTTAATTTAATGTGTATTCACCGTAAGAGGCATGTGGCATGTCAGTCCACCTTCTTGTCAGCTTCCATATTGTTGTTCTTAAATTTTAAACCGCTTTTTTACTTTACGCTGCTGTTTTTACATTAATGTTTAAATGTGAATGGTAAAAACTGAACTGTAAATGATTTGAGTCACTTCATGTAATTAAAAGTATAAAGGAATTCTCCTGCTACTGTTTACAAAAACTCCATTTGTCTTTTTTGTTTTATAGATTACATATTTTTATATATGTTTCATGGATGGGGTGAAAAAAAAGATTTACTTAAAATTTGAATAGACTTTTTAGTTTTAGTTACCGAATGTGTATTAGTAATTATTGATAAACTTGTATTTCCCATTTATTAAAGATAGTTATATTAATATATTATATAATAATTATATATTATAAATAGGGCTGTCAAAAGATTAATTGTATACAAAATAAAAGTTTGTGTTTGCATAATATATTTGTGTGTGTGTGTGTGTATATATATATATAAATACACACATACATGTATGAATTTAAGAAAATGTTATTTATGTATATTTATTTTTATTTATATATAATATAAAATATATCAAAATCTAAATAAATAAATGTATATTATATCGCACGCACGCACACACACACACACACACGAAAAATGTTTCTTAAATACATGCATGTGTGTGTTTATATATACAAAATAATTGCACACAGTGCACAGACATACATTATGGAAAAACAAACTTTTATTTTGTTTGCAATTAATTGTTTGACAGCCCTAATTATAAAGAGAAATATTTGTTTCTTTTTTCTGTTACAATAAATAAATGCATTAACAGACTTTTTTACGTTATGTCAGTGCCATTACCGTAGACATGTCCCCCCCCAATAATCAGAAATAGCCAAATTGTTAATATATGATGTTTTTAATTATACATAAATATAGCCCTGAATGTTTTGGTCTTCCCAATGTTCAAGATGTGGTTACGGCCTTGTGTAACATTACTTTTATGTCAACTTTATCATAATATTTAAAGTAATAATTTTCACTCCAAACAACATAGGATTTGTGCATTAATGTGTTAAAAAGTAATTGGTTTCCTATCCGTGAAAGTGTTTCTTGGATATCTATCTAAAAAAGTCAAGAGTTTAACAATTTACAATTAGATTGTGGTAACACTTTACAATAAGGTTCATTAGTTAACTATATTAGTTAAAATGAACTAATGATAAACTCCACTTATACAGCATTTATTAATCTTTGTTTAATCTTAATTTCAATAATAACTAATACTTCATTTAAATCTTGTTAACGTTAGTTAATGCACTGTGAACTAACATGAACAAACAATTAAAGCTTTATTTTTATTAACTAACATTAACAAAGATAAATAAATACTGTAACAAATGTATTGCTCATGTTTTTAGTTAATACATTAATGTTAACTAATTAACCTTATTGTAAAGTGTATTTGTTACTAGTAAATGCATTAGCTAACATTAACTTCCAGTGAACAAAATAGATTTTCAGTGTCTGTTTATGTTAGTTATTCCTAATTTAGTTATTCATGTTAGTTTATCATGCATTAACTTATGTTAACAGTTACAACTTTTGATTTTAAAATATATAAGTTAATGCTGACACTAACATGAACTAAGATTAATAAATGCTGTTGACGTATTATTGTTAGTTCTGTTTAACTAATGCATTAACTAATGTTAACAAGTACAACCTTACTGTAAAAGGTTTCCAATCCCAAGGTCAGTGTATGTCTGTATTAATATGAAGCAGATGATGTTTTTCACACAGACCCCTGCAGCGAGAGGATATTTCTGCTTGGTCATGATGATGAACTCAGCCGACCGCTAGAGGCCTGTAAAGCACTGAACCTCTTATTGTTTACATGATGAGGCATAAATGCATTACAACACTGCTGTTTGTCCCTAACAGAGTCGACAGGTTCAATGAATCAGTGTCTCGTACAGTAACTGAAATAATGACGTGGTCCCGCCTCCTGACCATAAATGACGTAGGGGGTGTGAGGCGAGCCGTCCAATCAGACCCTTTGATCTCTGATCAGCCCAGCACGTGGCATTCTGGGAGTTTCATTAATGGTGACACCATGCTGTCTCAGGCATGTTCTGCACGTCATTGCGTGGCTTCCAATCAAAATCCACCGGCCAAGAAATAATTTTTCCTAAATAATTTAGATGCTTAGTACAATACAGTATGTGCCAGAGAACTTTCTCATCATTAATAACTTAATAGTGATAGTTTGCTGCTTATCTGTTCTGGTTAACTATATATCAAGTATTGTTCAGTTATCTTAAGCCTTATATCTTTTGTACTCAATCCAAGTGTTATGCCATAGATAAGACACACAGACAGAACGTCCGTGTTCATTTGCCGTTTATGAATTAACAAACGAAAGCAAAGTCTACTTTAATACTGCACACTCAACATATCCGCATATGTTAAATTATATAATAGTTAATCTTGTACTTACCAGAGGTAATCTATTGAAACTTTCAGGTCATAAACTATACTACGCATCAGTGGTGGCCGCTGACTTTTTTTTTGAAGGGCCTACGATGCAAAGTTCGTCACAACATGTATGTAACCCGTCTTGTGTGGTTCGTAATTTCAAAATATGTGTTTGGCGCGTCGAGTGAACCTGTGTGCATCACGTGTCTTGCAAAAAATATGTGCCTGCTGTAGACGCGTCTTAAGGGTTTATGATAAAAGAGATGCTCACGTAAAAAGATTGTATGTTGTGAACGTGAGCGTCTCTTTTATCATAAACGGTTTTGATGCATGTGCAGCAGGCACTTATTTTGACAAAACACGTGATGCACATGGTTCACATGACGCAACAAACACATATTTTGAAAACACGAGCAACACACATGACATTTTGAACACATCATTTGAATTTGCATCCCTCAGAAGAGCAGTCACGAGACGCCATTGCTATGCATGGAGTATACTTTGCGATTTTAAAACATATATATTATATTTTAAGATATTTTATCGGCTTAAATAATAGTTAGAAATGCTGGAAAACTTAATAATTTACTTATACATCTAATATATTAAATTACAAATCTATCTCTGGTTGTCACTTTTTTTTTATTACTAAACAATTGGAAGAACTCAGATACAAAGCCCGCTAAGTGCGTCTGAAATGGTTTCTTGTAATTGAGCATTTTTTAATAGACTCTTTTCTGATAAACCAGTTTTTTTGAATGGCCTGAGTCCAGGATTAAATGGATTTGAAGCAAAAGTATTTGATGAACGTATAATACAAGCCGAGAACATTCGGTTAATAATATCATTTTTTATTTCACGTTTGTGCTATAATAATTTCACTTTCTTCAGATTATTTTAATGAGGTTTGATGATTTTTGAGGACATCAATAAAAAAATTTGATGATGTTTTGTGGCTGTTGTAAAAACATACAATGCTAATAAATAAAATCCCAAATATGTCCATGTGCATGTTGCAAACAATGGGTACATGAAAAACGTGGAAATCGTGATTATGCAATGATTTCGGATATCGACTGTGCTATCAGAACAACTGCACTGGATCACAAATTGTAATTAGCTTTAGTGTGAACAAATCCTTGGTCATAACTCCGCTTTAACCGTCTGATCTTAATCTTTGCCTGGTAAATGATCTGTTGCAATACAGTCAGCAGATGAATTCACAAAGATAATGGTCCAGTTGAAGCCAGTGGTTTTGTTTAGGGGGTCTTGCACAAGTTGAAAAACTGCACAGGCCGCTTATCAGTTTTTTATGACCTTTAGTCACAAACATCTCTCCTGCTCCTCCTTTATATCTCTCAAAGACTGACTCACATTAGAAAGCTTCCACCACTTTTTATCGCAATGAGATGAAGCAAACAAGTTGCTGTGATTTAAAGAACATGATTTATCTAAAGAAATGTGTCATTTATTTTAATGCCTTAATGCAGTCTATTTGTATTGTAATCAACTTGCTTTACAATTGTTACCCCCCCCCATACACATGGGTTTCTAATACCTGCCGGCATCTACATTTGAACTTCACCAGGTGGTAAGCATAAACATAATATGTAAAATGTACTTGTACACAGCATAAACTCTCCATCACCTCAGATTTGATAGTCCTACATAGAAACAGTAATTGGCCTCCAGTACTGAGAAAATTACGCATGTTCAGATCAAATCCTGGAAAGAGCTAAAATCTGGCATGTTTTCTCATGTTTACCATTTGGCTCATACTGTAACCACCCTGCCATAAGCCAATCACCTTTTAGACTCACCAGTCATTGGCTGAGATCTGCTCAGCCTCTTTAAATGGATCTGCATTCATTCAGATCTGCTACTCACACCAAAACATTCACAATGTTGACTTTCATAAACATTAAACCGTATCAAATTTGAAAGGTTTTTATCCTGCAAACCTTACAACATACCTATGTCCCTATTCTTCATATACTGTAGAGTCTGTAGCTTTTTTGTTGTAAAACATAAGTAAAGGTCATTTGTTGACCTTTGCAAGGTAATGTGAAATATGTGTGTTAACATTACAGTTTTTGATAACTTGAAAAGACGTGTTGTGTTGTTTATCTGGATGTGGGATGTTTTGGACATTGGCTCTCTGTTAGAGGGTGGACTTTGTGTTGCTTAGTAATCTGTCCCAAAGAAACACCTCCCTGCGCAAATGGATGTAAAAAAAAAAAGAAAACGGTCTCTGATATATAAAGAAAGATGGAATGACAGCTGCTCTCGCAACAACTTGAGGTTTCACTCTTAGAGCCCTGTCATACCATCAGACAGAGAAATCCAACCACAGGTCAGTTAATCTGTGTGACTCTATTATTTGTAATCTGAATTCAATATGCATAACTGTGAAAGTATTCTGTTTAAAATATTGTGCACACAAAAACATTGTATTTAAATGTATTATTTGAATTATTTAGTTATTTATAATGTACATAGTGTATATCACACCAAACAGTCTGAAACACCTGACATCTTTTGATCTTCTTTTGGTGTAAATGTATGTTAAAGTCTTTCATTAGCCATTTAGCATTTAATACATATTATTTGTAGTGCAAATACAGTGACACTGTCCCAATCCCTTCTTCCAAGATTCAAATAGTTTTACAGTAATGTAATCATTATATTTCATGTATTATAATACATAAAAATTTATGTATTTGACTCTCCCTCTCTTTCTTTCTCTGGTACTACAGGTGTCAGTATGGTGGGTTTAAAGCCATCTGATGTACCACCTCCTCTTGGAGTTAAAGTTTTGAGCGCAGGAACAGCTGCCTGCATCGCTGATTTAGTCACTTTCCCTCTGGACACAGCTAAAGTTCGCCTGCAGGTACATACTGTACATCACATCTTCATCTGCTTTAACTGATCAATAGATTGCACATTATCCAAAATAGACATAATAGATTTTATTTAAATAAATTGGGTCATTTTTAGATATTAATATTGGACACTTTACATGTGTATGATGCATTCTTTGGTGCACATTAAACTTTTTGAGTTTTATGTTGCAAACTGACATTCTAAACCAGGGGTGGGCATTCCTGGTCCTGGAGGGCCAATGTCCTGCAAAGTTAAGCTCCATTCCTAATCAATGGTTAGATAAAATGTGGACAAAAACAATTCTTGGTTTGAATGAATCTAGACTTAACCTTAAATGACCATTTATGAACAACACCAGCTGTCATCTGTACCCTTAATAAAGGTCCTAATTCTGTATGTGCCATAGGTACAGATATGTACACATTTGTTACCAATATATATCTTTGAGGTTCTAATCTTAAGTTATTAGGTGCAAAAGTGTACTTTTTGAGAAGGTACCACCTCATTGACTGCCGGGGTGCCAATTTTCATCATTTTTTTCTGCTAGTGCATCCATGGTTTAAAACAACATAGGTTCATTTAAACACGTCATATAGTACACTGTAAATAAAATCGAATCAACATATGTTACTTTAAAAAATTAAACTACACTAGTCAACATTTGAAGTGGATCAAAACCTTTCCTAAAAGTTGCCTTAAAACCAATACCCAATATCCGTTCTTCTCTTAGGACAACTTGGATGAAAGTTTTTGATCCACTTCAAATGTTGACTAGTATATTTCAACTTATATCAACTTATCACATGTAAAAACTTAAAATAGCATGAATTGACTTGCAAAACCAGTGAATATTTACAGTATTCATACTTAAAAAAAATTTGAAGTTCTTTAAAGTACCAAAACATCTCAACAAGTTTAAACTATGGCATCTGTTTTCAGAACTTTCTTCTCTTGCTCATCTATTCCAACACAATTTGTACATGTTCCTGCTCCTAGATCCAGGGAGAGAAAGCCAAGACAGGAGCGGCTAAAGGCATCAGGTACAGGGGTGTGTTTGGGACCATAAGCACCATGGTACGAACAGAGGGGCCGCGCTCGTTGTACAACGGATTAATAGCAGGACTTCAGAGACAGATGGCTTTTGCATCCATACGAATCGGCCTTTATGACAGCGTCAAGGGCTTCTACACAAGGGGCAAAGACAGTGAGTTATGATTGTTTTATGTTTATTGGGTACATCCAATTTCTTGATTATTCTCATAAGGAATATTAGGAGAAACATGTGACACAAAGCTCTCAGAAATAAACATACCAAAAATGCTGTCACTGGGGCAGTACCCTTGTAACTGAAGAGTACATATTAGTACCTCAAATATACATATTGGTACATAAAAGATACATATGGAAATATCTAAAGTACAAATATGTACCTAAATGGTACATATATTAGAACCTTTTTAAAGGGACAACTTTTGTATCTTTATTTGTAAAGTTATGAACTTCACAATATGGTTATGGGATGACCAGGGCCGCCTTAACCTAATGTGAGGCCCCGGGGCTAAGAGGTTTTGTAGGCCCCCCTTCCCCTCGATTTATAGTCTAATTTTTTTTTTTTTTTAAGTGTAATATCTAGGTAATCTACATCACAAAATGCATTAGTTTCTTTCGAGACATACAACTGTGAGTTTTCCCTCTTTGAGCCAGAAAACACCATAATATTGTTATTAACATATCACTGAGCCCACTTGAGCATAAACACAAGACACTTTATTTAACAACCACACACAGCAACATGTGGTGATAATAAAACCAAAATGTGTGAAAGTATATATGTTTATAAGCTTTATATTTATATAGTTTTTGGAATATACAAATTTGCAGAAAATTGCCACTCATACTTAAATGCTCACCACAGTTTTAAAAATATAATAAGTTAAAGTTAGTTTTAAAGTAAAAATGCATTAATGATAACAAAAGATAAGTCTTTATAGACAGAATCTTGTTAAATGCATTAATGATAACAAAAGATAAGTCTTTATAGACAGAATCTTGGTTTTTAATCAGTTATTTATTTTGTAGGCTATTGAAGATATAGTATGCATTGTATTTAGTAGCCTATTTATGCATACATAAGCATGTAAAACGACCAAGTATGAATATGCACAAGACAGACAGGGAACATACCTGTATATAAGATCTTTAGATAATGAGATTATAATGGTGCTATCAGGGGATAATAATTTGAGATGGTCTTGTCGCTCTTTACTTTCTTAGACTTGCACCTTTACCGTTGCGTCTCTTTCTCGTCTTTCTAAACCAACAGATACTGTGAGCTAACGTCGCGTCAAACATCGCTCCAGCTGCGCACGCGTCACTGATATAAACGCGAGTAAACTTAAACTTTATAACAACTAACAGCATTATGTCCGGGAACTCCTTTCTTAATTTAGCGGCACAGTTTCTTGTGCACTTTTGGAGAGACTTCTGCATCCCAGAGACTCAGACAGCTGCACGAGCACAGAGAGAGCGAACGAGCGAGCGCGCGCACGAAAGAGAGAGAGAGACCTGCACCTCACTAATGCTTATTATGAAATTTCAGAAATTACTCTTTCATTTGTTTGTGGATTATTTCCTGTTTCTCTGTCATACTCAGTCTAACGTGCAGGAATGTCAAGTTGACAACGCGCACTTAATTACATTACGCGGAATAAAAAATATGTTACGTCTGACATTTTATTTCACGTTAAGTTACAACGGACCAATCAGCAGCCATGTAACGTTCAATTAGAGTGATTGACAGAAAACCTGACAAGTTACAAAACAATATGACCTTTTCAGCTCATCATGAACGCAAACTTGGGAGGCCCTTGAACTTGGGAGGCCCCTGGGCTTCAGCCCAGGTAAGCCCGTGCATTAAGGCGGCCTTGGGGATGACTCTTTCAATAATGAATTCAATGTATTCATTTCTACCTTACAGACCCCAATGTGGGCATCAGGATCTTAGCGGGCTGCACTACAGGTGCCATGGCTGTGTCAGTGGCACAGCCCACAGACGTTGTGAAGGTGCGTTTCCAGGCCCAGATGAATCTGCAGGGTGTGGGAAGGCGCTACAATGGCACAATGCAGGCTTACAGACAAATATTTCAGCTAGAGGGTCTCCGTGGATTGTGGAAAGGTTTGTGTTTCATTTTGGAAATATGTGACCCCCACGCCTGTCAAAACTCAGCTGAAGTCAATTTTTATAGTGATTTACTGTTTTCTACATAAAATTATCCTACATGAAGAACTTATAACCTTAATATCTTTAATTATTAAAAACTAGTTATTCTCTCCATTGTGTTGCCACCTTGCTGTGGTGGATGGGCTTTTGTGCCCTAGTGAACCTGGGAGCTATATCATTGAGGACTTACATGCCCCCTTTGCCGGATTGGTTTAAGGTGAAGGGCCAGACTATAAAGACAACACCCGGTCCTCCAGGTTGAGGGTTAAGCGCAGGGCCAACAACCCCACCTTGTAAAATTATTTTGTAGCGGAAACCGAGACAAATATGGCCTTGTGTTCACATAATAAGAGTTTTTATTGAAGGTCATGATTTAAATCAAACTTTGATGCTCTTAATTTCTCATAACCTAATCTCAAGTCTTTGGCCTGGATTTTACAGACAGGGTCACATTTAGTACCAGTGACTACCATGAATATCTCATTTATATTCAATCCATCTTCTCTGTACAGGAACTCTGCCCAACATCACAAGAAATGCCCTGGTCAACTGTACAGAACTTGTTTCTTATGACCTGATAAAGGAAGCCATTCTCAGACACAAACTGATGTCAGGTATGTTCGATACACTTAGAATCTTTTCTGCTGAACACAACATCAGACCATGAACATACTCAGCTTCTGTGATGACTGATTGGTCAAACGTTCAAACATGCTTGGTTTACTGCTGTACTGGGCGTAACGATTGTGAACGGTGTTGGAATGAACTGGTCCAAACCTCTTTGATGTTTTACAACTCTTTTCACTTGATAAGACAGTATTGGTGCTTGGGTCATACTTTGGATCAACAAACAAAATATGTAGATATCAGCACATTGTGCAGTACAATGGGCAGTAAAATAAGAGCAAAGGTGTGAAGAAATTGCCAAATGACAGGTGACAGTTACTAGCCCTTCAATAGCGCAAATTGAAATAGCGAATTGTTTTCATTTCAGTTTTGCGATATATGTTTAAAAAAAAAACACCTCTCCCGAGCGTGAAAAAGTTTTTTTCAGATTTACAGGTCACCTGACGTGCGTAAAAGTCACATGATTATTCTTTAAATATGGCACGGTATAGGGTTGAAGGACAAGACAGAAGACGTGTTTTCTACTTCAAGAACTGATAAGCACATCATATCAAAATACAGCGAGAGCGATTCGGCAGTTGACACTCTGTATTTTTTTGAGTCGCTCTTGCTGTATTTTGATGTCATCCACATGACGGTCTGAGCGGCACAGTTTAAAGTATAAACACATTTGTCGCCATGGTTTTTGGAATTACTTATCGCGAGACAACAAAACTACATTTCAGTCGCATCACATCTGTAAATGGAAACACCGTTATTTCGCAAGTTTTTTGTCGACATTTAGAAAACAACGCTTAAGTTTAGTGCAAATCTTTAATGGGCAGCAACTGTCTCTAACTGCGTTCCAAATTAGTTTTTTATTAATAACCCAGCTAAAGTCATTTAATAGTCATTAGCTGGGTTTCCATCAACTTGATTTTATGCAATTTGAAGTATTGAATCAGAAATGATTTTGAATTAAAATCTCTTAATTTGTGAAAAAAAAGTATTTCGGCTCATAATTTGGTTTTGACTTATGCAATAGAGTAGATGCGAATAATGGGAGATGGAAATGCATTTGCCGAATAAATTCTGACGTAGCGAACATTAAATTCATGTGACTGATCATCTAGGTGTATCAGCTGATGTTGTCTTCACCATATATGGGGCTTGACGTTGTCGTACTACCCTTGCTGTAGTGCCTGCCTGTATGAAAAATTCTGCATTTCTCTTCTATGCACAGCATTTAGTTTGGCAATTACAAGCTGCACTGGTAGTAAATTAATAACTTGCCCATTGTGACTAAATGCAGTCCTGTCTCCATTTTTTAAGCGTGCCTTGTTTTATTAACTGTTGGTTACTAGGTTACCAATACTACCATCATTCGCTTGATGGAAAGGCACCAAACTTTGTGATAAGTATTTTTGCCATTGTGTGCGAATTCCCCATATGATCTCAGTAATCTCTTTTCTGGTGTAACAGATAACCTGCCCTGCCATTTCACGTCTGCGTTTGGAGCCGGTTTCATCACCACAGTGATCGCGTCCCCGGTGGATGTGGTGAAGACTCGATACATGAACTCTCCTCCTGGTCAATACAAAAGCTCCATCAACTGCGCATGGACTATGATGACCAAGGAGGGTCCCACTGCTTTTTACAAGGGGTAAGAGATCACAAAATCACTTCAACAGTCACTCATGTTTAAAGCTAGTTAGTGTTGAATTGTAAAATGTTATTGCAAGAATGTTAGGAATGTATATTACCTGCTCTTAGCTGATACTAAATCTATACAATCGGAAACATTATACTGAGGGCATGGTTAAAAATTATTAAAGTTATTCATTTTATTCATACTAAAAGTATTGAATAGAAATATGCACATACTTTTTTTTAGAAAATATAAATTTTTTTGGAAAATCACTCCAGAGTGCATGTGTTTACCCAGTTTGACCTATATAGAGAATTTAATTTCCTGCAATGTATGTAAAAGTTTTCCGTTTTTATTTTCAGCTGAATTATTTCTCATAATTCAAATGCCTAAAACATCCTAAAAATATTTGTATTATACTAAAAGCCAATTGGGCTATAAAAAGTACTCATAATGACACACTGTCATAAAAAATTGTCAAAAAATTATCTCTAGCATTGGGGCCGTACTCTTTCAAAAAGCACATATTAGTACCTCAGGCATATGTCAAGTATGAGCAACTTTGGTCCTGGAGGGCCACTGTCCTACCGAGTTTAGCTTCAACCCTAATCAAACACACCTGAATAAGCTAATCAAGGTCTTTAGGATTACTAAAAAGTTACAGGCAGGTGAGTTTTTAAAGGTTGGAGCTAAACTATGTAGGACAGTGGCCCTCCAGGCCCCTCCATCACTGCCGTAGGTGCTCTGGGGCGCTAGATATGCTTAATTAATTTTAATCAAGAATGCTTTTGAAATTCAGGAGATTATTTCACGAGATTATAAGTAAAGATTGCATATTAGCACCTCAATGGTACACATTGGTCCTAAAGGACCATTTAAAGGATACAGCCCCAGTGACAGCTTTTTAACCATTTGTTAGGACATTAGGCCTGCTGCAGCATGTGTGTATTTTTGCACTTAAAATAAAATTTTAATTTAAAACATGTTTTTTTTTTAGGTTTGTCCCGTCTTTCCTGAGGTTGGGCTCTTGGAATGTGGTGATGTTTGTGTCTTTTGAGCAGCTTAAGAGAGCCATGATGAAGTCCAGGAGCAGACTAGAAGAGGCCACATAAGACGCTAAAAAACATAAATCTATATTTTCAACCCAAAGACTTTAAAACCTCTCCAGTACAAAGATGAGAACTGGAGATCCTTTCAACTTCTTAATATTCAGATATGAATAGCCAACACTACAGGATGCTGAAACTCTGAATGGCATCCCGTTCGCCAGCCTTGATTTCAAGGCATTTCTTTCATGTAAATTATATTTTTTGTAAATTATGAAAAATGCTCAATGTACTGATTTTGTCATGAAATGCAGAAATTGAAACCAATGCTCTGTACCTCACTTTGTGATGTCTTAATGTATATAATGTGTATGTAATATTTATGTTTCTAGCCATACTTTTTACCATAACATGTATTTGTTATACCCTGACCATATTTCTGTAATAAGCCAAAGTGAGACAGCCTCAGTACTGAAACCTCAAGATATGCATACACAGGTGAACAAGTTTATACAGCTATAAACTGGATTGTCGTCTTTATAGTGAACGTGGAAAATTAAAATGTGTATGTACAATATTGTGACTGCATCTTTCTATATTTTAAAATCAGATTCATTTTTTAACTCTTACTGCCCGTTCATCCAAACTCATAATGAAAATTGAACATTTATTAACAGTCACTCACTACTTTTATTTTTTAACATCAGGTATGAAACCAACACTATAAAATTAATAGGGTCAAATACAAAGGTTTTAAATAACACGACACAATGTTACATAAAGGCTTTGTGCATTACAAATTCTTGTACTTTGGAATTGAGTCGAGGTAACAATATTCACAGAACAGATAAAAAACTGATATTTAAATACTCTTTCCTGTTATAGGCCACAATTTAAGAAATATACAGATGGGTGATGACGTTACAACTTTAACACAAAAACATGCAAAATAGTCTGAATGCACTGCACACAAAAGATTTTGCAAACGAAAAACAACTTACTAATATAATTTTTGATTATTAACAGAAATGTCAACTTCCTGAGATGGGTAATTGTAACAAAGAAATGGGAATTAACAGAACACAACCTAAACATGAATTACGATCGATTAATTTGAGATTTATTATATTACTTTTAATGCACAATAGTGTTATAAACAATACTTAACAGTTTAAGTATTTACCCTGACCATGTAAATATAGCTAACCAATTAGCTAAACCCACACACTTTATGCTGTATTTCTCCATGCACATTGTACATTTCTTTGTTAAAAACAATTATGGATATCCTTGAAAAAGTGAAAATTTTCATTTAACGGCTAGAGAAAAAGTTACTCCTTTATTTGCTCTTGTGCTGGAATGCAGTTGTTATTTGCGTGGGTCCAAAGTCAAGGAAAGCGTGACCCCTGGTGCCTGGAGTTGCTCTTTGACCTTGTCGTGAAACTTTTCCCTGTAGCGATTGAACTCCATGATGCTCTCTGGTTCCTCTTCCAACCAGAACTTATCAAACTCATACGCCAGGTAACCTACCAGAAAATTAAAAAATTACAGTAATGAGAATTAATGTGAACTTAACCATGCAAATAATGTAAGACATGTGCCTTTAAGGAAAATAAAATCAGTTTACTTTCGTATTTATTGAGAAAATGAACCATATGCCATTTTAACATTTGTATGTAACTGACATCCAATCAAAAGTGACAAAAACTAAATGTCCATTAAAGGTGCAGTGTGTAAACTTTGACGAGGATCTCTTGACAGAAATGCAACATAATATACAAAACCATGTTTTCAGTGGTGTTTAAAGACATTAAATATTAAACAGTTATATTTTTATTATCTTAGTATTAGCCATTTCTATCTACATAAAGTACACCTCAGGTCCCACATGGAAGTCGGCATTTTGTGCACAACAATTTTCTACAGTAACGGCGACTAAAGATGACGGTAAAGATGACGACATGTTTGTCCTGTGTCGCACACCGTAGAATCTCCATGAGCTTAGAAATAAAGGGGTGAGCAGTAGAGCTGGGCAAAATAAATAATGTTTCACCGTATTTCACCAAGAAGCTAGACAAAATCGCGTTCATAATTGAAGACTACCTTCCACGATTATGAACGCGATTTTTCCTAGGTTCTTGGTGAAATATGGCTCTGTGTAGTAAATGCCGCTCCATCTGAAAGCAAGTGATAGCAGTTTACTACTAATCACCGAACCGGTTTTACTGATGAGACACGCATGATAAATCGCAGAAGATTTTTTCGCCAGCTCTAGTGAGCGTTAGTGAATTTCGAAACAATGCTTTGAGAGGCTTTGGAACCTTTATGAATCTTCTGTTTTGAATCATTCGTTCGGAGCGTGTTTCAAACTGGCAAAGCCACATGATTTTAGCAAACAAGGCTTTGTAACATCATAACTGTTTTCAAACAGCAATGGTTCACCAATAGGGGGTTTTGATCTAAAAATGAATTCATGAATCGGTGTCTACTATCCTTCACTAATTTCGGGACAGTTTTATTATGAATATTAATCAAACGAAATGTGTCGTGTTTTCTGGCCATTTGGCATTTAAAGTTTTTTGTATAATGAGGGATATAAAAAAACCAAGGCTGATTGTTTGGGAACATTTTGAGAATTTGGAAGACAAAATTGTAAGGTCTATGTAATCACCTGACATAGCACAATAAAAAGGGCTGTCATGATTATGAAATTTGGCATTTGACAGTTAAAGGTTCTCTAAGCGAATTCACGCGTTTTAGACAATAAAACATTTTTTGTTACATACAGCACACATCTTCTCACTATCTGCTTGCTACCTGACCGCTGATCAAACTGTAAAAAAAAAACGCGATCTCTGTAGACAGCCCAGGCTCTACAAACTTCAATATACACACAGTGGCCAAACCTGCACCACGAAACAAAACAAAGTTTTACAGCCAATAAACGCCAAGAAGGATTTGGGGGTGGGGGTTGGTCGCGTTCACGAAAGCACGGAAGGGAGGGGGAGGAGTTAGCTACGCTCCGTTTGTTTGAAAACAGTTCAAATATCAACAACAAGTGACGTTGAACATATTCGCTTAGAGAGCCTTTAATTGCTTAATAAATTATGACGATTAATTGTCTGTTTTATTGCTTTGACATTCAATTCTCATAGATTTTTTGTAACATTGTTGTGATTATTTAAATTAAATCTTTTGCAAGGTTCACCTAGCAGTAAATATTAATAAAACACATATTTAAAAGTAATTATTTAATGAATATATCTTTCAAAAACTAAAAATTCTTCATAAGAAATAAACACAATGAAGTGTCTGAAAAATAACTGAACATAAAAATGCAATCAAAATAAACTGACTATTCCAGAACAGGCCTTAAAAAGTAGCCAATCCTAAAAAAGTCATATTAGTACTGGACCATGTCTGTCGTGGCTGCAAAAAAAATCCTTACAGCTTCTTAATAATAGCATCTTTTACTTCCCTAAAATTAGAATTGCTGTTTTGGAAATGTATGCTGGCAAATCATAATTCTTATCAAAGTTTTGCAGCATTTCTTTAAATGCTGTTTTTCCACTGTATTAAATGGCTTTGCAATGTATTGCGTTACACTGTCAAGTAGGGCCATTAGATATGGTTTCGTATAAACAGGCGCTGCAGCTCCCCATTGTGTTTTTTAGAGAGATATGCAATCATTGCGGTGATCTGAAATCATCGCAATGACGTCAAACAATCGCGGTGAGACGATTATTTAATCATTGTGACAGCCCAAACAATAATACTAATATTTAATGACAATGAATGATTTAATAAATTATATTGAAGGCATAACACTGTTGTGAACATATTTGCAAATTGTTTGTAGAAGCTGTCATTATGTTTGGGCCTGGATCTTATTGCCTTTACACATTTTAACCAGAAGGTGTCGCCAGCATGTAAATTGTTTTGAATGCTTCGAAACGGTTAATATTTTTGCGAGAAGTTGGTTTTAATTTATTTGAATCTTCGAAAAGCTTTGTTTTTCACTAGTGAGCGGTGCGCTGAGCCATTGGCTACAATTTGCAACCTCACCGCTAAGTTTTACACATTGCACCTTTAAATTGATTACAGCACAGATGGTCAAAACAACACATATATGCTGCATTTATTTATTGTTTTGAACACATTCTGTCCATATAAAGATGGGAAAGCATGTTAAAGAAACCACAGTATAAATAAATAAATAAATATTGTGCATACTTACAGTAGAACTGATGGAAGTGTTGCATTTGGGGTTTTCCAGATACTGTATTATAGAAATGAGATTTTAGAGCTCCACTGTTCATTAAGCTGTACGCCATTTCAGTTAGATTGATGCCCACTATGGCATACGAGTACCTGCAAAAACACAACACACACTGTAACTTACTGTTTAACATTTAACATTCACTATCATTATATACTTAAATGAGGTGGCGGTACATCACACCCAGCTATAACTTCAACCACAATGTGGACCTACCCAAGTTTGGGGTGATTTGAATGTGACAGAACCTTGCGGGATGCATCTGTGTATTTTTCACTAAAAAAACTGGACAAACAAAGCAACACATTAACCTAAATCAGGAAAGTAATGTGAACTTCAAATTTTGCACAATACAGAAGTTTCACCTACACAAGGTTTGTGAGGCCGAGCATGCCCATCCCTCTGAAATCTGTTTTCGGGTCATCCCCTTGAAAGCCAATTCGGCACCACTGTTTAGTGATTCTCGATTCCAGCTTGACCGTGGGCATTAACAAGTCCCACAACTGACCCAAAACAAACCAAAATTTAAACCACTGACATTAAAATCTGCATTGAGCTTCACTTTTCACAGTAATAACTGAAAGAAGAATTGAGTGCTGTTTTGAGTGCATTGTAAAATTTAGAGGATGTTAAATTTACCTTGAGAAGCATCCTCTCATGTTCCTCATTTTCCGAATCAAACACCTCTTTGCGTAGTTCTTCAACTGTCTCAAACAGTTCACTATATCCGGTTATTTGTAGTAAGCATTGCTGAAGATTCATCTTAAATCTGTAAAACACAAATAAAGGATTTCTATAACAAGAGGCTGAAACGTATTTATGCAATATATATTGTGCACAAAGCACATAAGACTGTATCCCACAATGCATTGCACTCCATCTTCGATTTCAAATGTGAACAAATTTTTTTTGTCTTTCCTTACAACAAAAAGTTTTAAAAGATGATCACCTAGGATCTTTCTGTACTTTGATCCTCTTCTCCCGAATTATTTGAGCCACTCGGTCCTCCAAATCTTCCTCCTTCACAGATAAAGCCGACCGCAATACCTGCTCAAACACAATCCAAAACAAATGTTTGCACAAAGCAAAGTGAAGTTTATGGATTGGATCAATAACACGCAGGTGAAGACACTGGTTTGTGTAAATATGAGCTAATACTGAGATAGTAAAGTGCTTAAGTGTCCACATTAGCCCATACCTTGCTTTTGGAGGACTTCAGAGAGTATTCTGCAAAGGCAAACAACGACAGATTTGAAAACTGATATGCGTGACAGATTCAAACTGAGCATAGATACATGTTAACTCCTTCAATATTGTTTGAAATGCATCTTAACCCTTCACCTATCTGTGATGTCCTGAGTGCTCCAGCTTTGCATTGTGCACAGATCCGCTGCAGCTCGCATGTTCCTGTCACGAGACGAAGAAGCCATTTCATCCAGAAACGCAGACAGGAGGAATAGAAACACTGCCAGATATACCCAAACATCTTCTGAAATACAAACACAACTGTGAGTTTCACACACGCACAAATGCAACAGGATACTACAAACACAAGTTAGGCACTTTCTATGCATTTGATAAGACAACATGCATTACTATTGCATCTAGTGCTAAACATAAACAATTGATTATCATTGCGTAACCAGAAACAATAATGATTTATCTACCCAATGGGATGCATGCAAAGGATTCGTCTTTTTTCAGTTTAAAATTAAATCATACCAAAAATGATAATGATGATAATAAATGAAATGAGATGACAATACAAATATAGCAAAACAGAAGTCGAACGTGATGCCCAACACAACAGGTTGCACGAGATTGCAAAATAATACGCGTGAACGCCACGTATCACGCAAATCACGTGACGCTGCTACCTTTTATATTCTTTCACGACAACTTCAATTTGACTTGCTGCTTTTCCGAGTTTTTATGTAATACGACCTACTAACGATTTCATAGAGTAGAAAAACTGTATGAATCACTTACCAGCAGCCTGTTCCCCCGGAAACGATTACGCTCGCCGCGCATGCGCAGTAACACTTGTAGCGCTATGACATCACAGGGGTGCGAGCCTTCATAGATGAAGGTTGCATAAGCAGGCTTCACAAGTCATCAAGTCTGGTTTAAGATAACGAAGCATTCCATTCGCAAATATTTAGCAAATTACAACAGTTTACGATTAAATAAGAATATTAGTCAACTTTATAATTGTTAATATTTTGAAATAAGACCGTTTTAAATGACGTATGCGGCCTGGAAATGCGACCTCCGGAGGCTGTAGCTTTCGGATTCAGAAACAGCCAAAGTAAAATTCGGAAACTAATGCTCTTATCCAGTTTACATCTTGTTATTATAGAAATATAGTTTTTTATTTAAAACCACTTATACAACGTTGCTCTTGCTTATTTTAAGCAAAACATGACGCTTTGGTGTCATTACTTGCCCACATAACACACTTTAATACTCCAGATATTTCTGAATTTCCTTCGAGTATTTCCTAAATTATCTTTTATGTCACAGTCAACTCAGTTCAGTGTCTCAAAACCAAATGTATATTTCATAATATCAAAACATACAGAAAAAGTGTGATAATTCTGTGACCAGTCAATAACAAAAAAATACATTAACAAAAAATATAAGCCAAATATTTACAGGGAGCCAACCTTTACCAAAATTGTATAGATTTCAAACCCTAAAGCATTAAAACACAATTATGGAAATGCAGAAACCAATACAAACCAGTAACCAACAAACACACACACACAAGCAAGACCAGTCACACACTTTGTGAAAAGTGACGCATTTAAGTGCAACTAAATACTCTCATACAAGAGAGTAACAATGTGCAACCATCAAAACTGGTGTTTCTCCGTGTAATGTTTACTACGAAATCCATCAGGTGGCGCTAGAGGGCTGAATCGTAATAATGGCAGATCCAAGGAGCGCAGCCCATCTTTAGACAGTCTCATAGGTGGGGGTGGAGGGGGAAGTCTGGGGTCAACGCCACCACGATCATCACTTTCTGTATTATTATTGTCTTCGTCGTTAGTGCTGCTGATGCTGGATTTCTGGCAGCTTGGCAGGAAAATACCTCTGTAATATCGCCGGTAAAGAAAAGCGGCTACCACCAGCAACAACAAGATGAGCAAAATGAGCAGACTGCAGATGACGTAAATGCCTTTGAGGATCTTGGGAGATGCTGTCCAGTTACAATCTAGAAAGATAAGAGACGCATAACAAATCGTAAAGGCTAACAGGGTTTCATAAATGATAAAATGAGCAATTCGTTTTGTATTGCACTAAATTGTATAATCTTATGTAAACTTGTGAACACGCCTCTTCTCTTACCGGAATCAGCAGACTCGACACAAACGGTCCCGTCCGGCCCACGATGAGCCTCGTGGTAACCATGGAGACAGTGACAGGTGTATGATCCAAACTGATTCACACACTCCGCGTGTGCATTACACACCACCATCTGTGTCTCACACTCATTGATGTCTATTCAAACACAGACACACATTGCACGAAAGTCAAATCGTGTGACTTGATGAATCTTAGTAAATTGGGAAATGCGTCTGTTATGTACCTTCAGTAGAGACTGAAGCTATAATGCCCTGGATTTTGCCGGTTTGGGATTTAACGGTGTTGCCCTTTATTCCCTGCAGACTGGACTGAAGATCTGTGTGCACTCCTGCAGCAGTCTTCTGAAACTCCACCCACATGATGAACAAAACTCCCGAACTCAATCTAGAAACAAATCCATTCACAAATCACATCCTGAGCGACCTTACAGAAGCTGCTTTATTTAAAGGGCACAAATTATGCCCATCTTTACAAGATGTAATATAAGCCTTAGGTGTGCCTAGAATGTGTTTCGGCTCAACATACCTCGCAGATCACGTGTTATAGCATGTTCAAAATGCCCCTATTTGGGAGGGTACAAAAAAAGTGCAATTTTCATGTCTGTACCTTTAAATGCAAATGAGCAAATGCTTTCGGTAAAAAAAAAAAACAGTTTGGGACAATAGTATCTTTAGCCACATAAGTGCTACAAGGTGCTAACAAACATTTAGAAAAGCTTTTGGGTAAAATTAAGCAGTCCATCAGTGGCTGTGGGTGGCGCTTTCAGTGTGACATCACATTAACAAGAGTATCAAAACCGCATGTCTAATAAGACTGCTCTGGTTTTACGCGGATAAAAAAAATGTGCAGTGGATGAATTTTTTCCATTTTAGGATTGTTATGTTCTCACACTGCCAACATACATTTATCTCCATACACCATGTAAAAGTGGATTTTGCATAATATGGGCCCTTTAAAACTCACCTCTTAAATCTCTTCAAATCTAGACCCTTTAGGGCGAGATGTCCAACCTCATCTTTTATCTGTGAATGGATTTAAGGCCAAAAGATTGCTCGGCATACAACACACGATTTCTGTGAAGGAAATGTGTTGCTTAGCCTTACCATGACCTCTAGAGGAGATCTGAGGGAAGACGATTTTTCAAGGTGAACAGAATCCAGACTGACCTCCACAGCCACCTCAAACAAGATCTCTGATTGGACAGACAATGTTACATCATCCCAATATATAATGTTATGTTATTTGAACAAGCACTGTCTTACCTCCAGGTAAATGAACATTGATGGTGGCATTTCTCTGCTGGTATTGAGCTTTCTCTATGTAATAATAACACAACAAAGTGAGATGATCTCAGGACAGAAGGCTAAATAATAAAAAATTATTTCATTTTGGAATTAAATGTGAATTTGATAGTGGGATTTACCCCAAAATTTTCTAATCTGTATTAACTACCATACTGCACCTTTAGATCTGCGCTGTAGTTTGGGAGCAATCGTGTTCGAAAACCCAGGTGGCGTGATGCTTCTTTCTGTTCCGCTCGTCTCCACGGCAACATCATCTTGATGTCCCACTCTCACCCAGTGAACTTTCCCAGCATCCGATGTCACTTTGGCTCTGGCTGGTTTAGTTTTGCGGGCGTGTGCGTCCACATTCCTGCGCATGGCTGAAGGGGACCGAGCGACTGAATTGGAGGCTTCCTGCATGACGTGCGGGCTGAGGGAGATCTCTGTGATGTTTCTGTAAGCAGGCTGGTATTCGGGGCGAATCCGAGAAGATCCACCTGCCAGGGGCTCCTGCTCTCCCGGAACTGTGTAGTCGTAATACCCATCGTCGGTGAATGCGACGTTACTATGGTAACCAGAGGCGAGAACGTGAGGAGACGAATTGGTGGAACTAGGAGATTCAGGACTTTTTTCCCATGATTCCCTATTGTCAAAAGAAAGTTTATTGACCCTTGAAGTGAACCCAAACTGAGTGAGTATCAGAGGTTTGGAAGTGGTTTGCACATTCACGCCTAACAGTTTGATATCTGGCTCGACACCTCTCAAACCCAGTGGAGCATCCGTAACCGCATCCATTTCAGGTTCACCACCTAACGCCTCCTCCATCACATTAAAGGGTATTTCTGTCAGGAGAAACACAAGCGTGCTCACACAACAACCACTGATTTAACCACTTTGAAAGAAAGATTCATTAAAAAAAAACTGCTCACCTTCATACATGGGCTCAGGAGAATCCACTGGTCCGAAAGCTTTGAAGTGTCCGGAGAACCCCCTGTACGGGGCTGGTTGGTTCCCATCAATGAGGAGCACCACCTGGACAGTGTTGGATACCGACGTGTATCGGGCCTTTCTCCAACATCTTTCCAGTATCCTCTGGTCACCGGCAGCCGAAGGAAACTCGTCCAGGTGGATCTGATCGCTCTTCAGGTGACAGGCCTGCGGGGGGCTCAAGTCCTCCAGATACACCTCCAAACGCTTCCCAGGCTGCGTCTGAATGGTCCAGTTGCACCAGACAGGAGGATTCGAGCACAGGTAGTCAGGGGAGAAGAATGTACCGCTATCACCCCGGAGAACCTGATGACAGCTCCAAAGAGCAAAGAATGCGTATCGCTCTCTTCCTCCTCCACCTGATGCAAAGGGATTCAAGAAAGAAAGCTTTCCAATCTGAATGTGGGATATGTTGATTGAATAATGACTTTGCAATATAATATAAAAAAAAATTCCCTTATGTTAATGCATGATTTTTGCATGAGTTTTTTTATTTTATCCAAAATCATGTTCTGGAGATATTTTATTCGAACAATGTTAATTAGTATCATGCAGTAATACTTTATTGTACCATTAAGCTTTTTTGCATTTATATATATATATATATATATATCTAGTCTTAGAAATGTTTAATTTATCAATATATATATATTAGGATAAAATAAGACATCATTCTACCATTACGCTATTTTGCATTAATATTTTAATAATATGACTCAATTGAGCGACTACATGAAACATTGTGCCTTTGCTAATTGCTAAAATTTAATCATTGATCACATTATGTATTGACTGACAGCTGTTTACCTCCAGATGTTTGGCCGTCATTTCTGTTTATCTGCCAAAAACAAAGAGTAAAAGTGACACGTAAACGATTAGATTGAGTAGCATAGCTTATTTGTTTATTTGATCAGTTTACTCACCTCCGCACCAGTCGACAAAAGTGTCAAATAGATTAATATCAGAAGGCCACATTTACACAACAAATGCCAACGCGGCATATCAAATTTATAATCGCACACTTTATGAATCATTATCAGACGCTTGTTTTTAAAGAAAAACGGAAGAGGGATCCAACATCACCTGTACTTTATCTGTAATCAATAGAGCAAGTTTACCTGTTGCGCATGCGCGTTTCACTTCATTAAGCGCTTTGATGAACTTTGATGGTTTACTTTGATGTCATCCGCCAATCGGTCTGCGAAGTGCGCATTAAGTCGAATGCTGCGTTCCAGACAACTGTTATTTCCTTATGTCTAAATCCCAATGATTGAATTGAGATGAAATATGTCCTAAATTTGTCTTGTCTGGAACGCAGCAATAGGTGTGTTCGCTTCATTCGGCGCCGCAAGAACTGACAGGCGGATGACGTCAATGTATCGCGAGATCGAGTCGAAATTAAACTTCTCCGCATGGTTTCGAATCGCTCTCGCGGTACTCTGATGTCATCCGTCTGTCGTTTCTTGCGGCGCGGCATGAAGTCGATTAAGCCTAATGATATCGCCTGTTTATCCGACAGATGTCGCTGTTTCTTGAATATTTATTAAATGTTGCCATTTAAAAAATATGTAAAAACTTTCCTTACACAATGTTTTTCAATTTTTGAAAGTATTTTAAATAATAATAAGCTGAATGTTAAATAAGGTGCATACAACTGTATTGAAAAGGACTCGTTTTTAAAAACTAGAAAAACCGTTTTAGGAGCAGCAAACATATCTCTTGAAGGTTTGTTGATTTGTCAGTGGTGTAATCTTGCTACAAATAACAATGCATTGTTAATTACAATTAAATGGTTATTATTTTTCTAACCATTAGATTTTATTTTAAAGTCCTAATTCATAATTAATTGATAAGAATTATCAATTAGTCTACATGTATTTTTTAATCCTCCAATTATTTATAGCCTGAGATGATAAATGAATACACATGGATGATAAACATGGGTTACAGTGGGTTTGATTGATTGAATACAATGATTGATCAAAATAACCCAATTGTGTGTGCGCTATTGTTTTTATTCCAGTGATGTCAACAATTGACCAACAGTCTGTCAGCATGTGCAATACTGATAGAGCAAAAAATACAAAACATTAAATTATTAACTAAACTTTTTAAGACTACTTCCTTCTTTGGGGTCAAACTTCACATCTTATCCTCTCTCCATATGGAGGTAAAATGATTATACAAACTTTGAACTTCAGAAAGCTTATATGGTTGTTGCACGAGTAATAAAACAGCTGTTATCATCATTGTTTTGATATGAGTTGTGTGAGGTGTTTACGCTAGAAGTCAAACAGCAAACCTTTGACTCACATCTTTCCACACAGACATACAGGATCATGTAAAAGTCTCGGGGTATCTCCAGCGTTGTTGTTTTAGCAAAGTTTAAATTATCATCCACACTAATTTTTCACTCCCTTTTATTAAGATGCAAACAGTATATACAACAAATATGTACACCAAATGTAAAAAGCACCACAATTTTCATAACAAAATAGATCCTTCAGGCAAAAGTCAATATTTAGTGTGGCCTCTCTTGACACTAAGCACATCTTTCGAAGAGACTTAAGTACAGAAGTCATTTGATTTGAATAAGAAATCAGGATTTCATTTAAGTTTAAATGGTTTCCTTCTATTGCTCAAATTTAAGAGGAGCTCACACTAAACACTTGACACTTTAGCTTAATTTAAGTCTGTTTTTTAATCCTGCATACAAATTTCCTGTATTTTCTGGTTGTACCACAAAACCAGTCATAAGTCGCACAAGTATATTTGTAGCAATAGCCAACAATACACTCTATGCCTTAAAATTATTGATTTTTCTTTTATGCCAAAAATCATTAGGATATTAAGTGCAGATCATGTTCAATGAAGATATTTTGTACACAAAATATATATTTGAAAAAAATGTATTCATCATTAACAATGTGTGTTGCTACTCCATTTGGACAACTTTAAAGGCGATTTTCTCAATATAAAATTTTTTTTTGCACCCCCAGATTCAAGATTTTCAAATAGTTGTATCTCAACCTAATATTGTCCTATCATAACAAACCATACCGATTTCAGATAACCATTATGACTGGTTTTGTGGACCAGGGTCACATTTATGGTCGATATTCCATCGCAAAAACAACAACTGTAATGGTGGCCTAAGACTTGTTTACAGTACTATATACACATAAATACTGTAGAAATGACAGTGAACATCTCTACATGAAAATAAAATTACAGTCTCATGAAACCTTTATCGGCAATCTATCACAGTGCGTTGTGTTTGTGATGCAAGGCCATGACTGAATGACCTTTAAATAAAGTTATTTACAAAGACTAAGGTAAACATGAAATTAAAATTGACCCGTTTACTCTCTTTAATACTTGTTAGCAGTCTTGGTTTTGTAAAAAATATTTCGTTATTTTAAATAAAAAAAACCATTGTCTCAATTAAGGTCACTCGCATTGTGTTTTAGGGTCATTTATACCAAACCAGATGTTAATCATCTCCTGTGGGCTCCTGGGATGCACCAGCATTAAACTTTTATGAGCACATATGTTGTCTTTGTTTTTCTCCTCAATGCCAAAAGTCTTAAAGCCACCGTGTTTCTCTGGGACCAAACCCAGCCTCCTCAGACACATCCCAGTGTACACATCATCGATCGGGAACAATGTGACCAATCGGGAGATAGCTCTTAATCGCAACCCTAGATTACGGGAGTACAGGTAACCTCCCCCACCAGCATACGGAGGGTAAACCCCCACAAAGACGCTCTCGGGAATATAATACTTGAGCTTTTTGTCCCGGTGAGGTCCAGCATTGGTGATCACATCTCCAATGAAGAGGTCTCTTGTGCTGGATGCCGTAAAATTACCCAGGTAGTTCAGCAGGTGACGCGTGTTAACAAAAACGTCATCGTCGCCTTTGAAGACAAACTGGGCGGAGGAGCAACCGGTGGCAAACCATTCCAGAAAAAGCACTTCCTTCAAAGTGAGATTAAAGAAAGAGTCGCGATAATCCCACTGCAACACATCGCCGTGTAATGCGGCCTCATGCCTGACCATGTCCGACAAATCGGGAAAGTGGTCCGTTGCGGCGGTGTTCCCAAGTAGGAACACTGTGGCGATGCGCCGGTTGTCAAGAAGACCCGCACGACCCCACGACTCTCTGATGGCCTGCCGTCGATCGAAATGTGGTGCAATAGACTTGATGGCGAGCAAGAGGAAAGGTGCTTCCGAACACACGTTGGGTGCTTTCGTTATCAGCGGGAACGACCTGCAGCCCATGTAAAGCAGGAAGTCTTTAAAGCGCTGCGGAAGTAAATTAAAGTCTTTTATTTGCGTCATCACTGTATTGTCTGGCTGGCAGGAACCCACGTGACTCGCATTCATCCAATTAGGGATTCCAGGAAAGTTGTGGA
Organism: Paramisgurnus dabryanus; assembly: GCF_030506205.2. Lineage (NCBI taxonomy): Eukaryota > Metazoa > Chordata > Actinopteri > Cypriniformes > Cobitidae > Paramisgurnus > Paramisgurnus dabryanus. The sequence continues at coordinate 23,222,552 of NC_133340.1, read as the reverse complement.
CGGACTCGCTGCCGTTGGCAAGGGGCAGGAAGTAGATGTCATCCAGACGTTGCTGCTGACGGTTCCAGATTGCTGCCGTGGCCCCTGGCTTTTGCCAGAACTCTTTGCGTGTGATTTTTCGCTGCCTGTTGTTGTTGTGGTCATTGTGGTCGTTATGACCGTGGTTTCGGGCCACTTCCACCAGAAAGTAGATAAGGAAGTTGGCTATGATCATAACTCCAAGCAGCTTCGTCGTCTTCCAGTTGCTGTGCATCTTGAAGATGCGCTTACCGCCTGCAAACACAAAAAATGAAACCGCTCAATATTGGCTTTTGAGGAGATTTCCACTGAGTACAGCACCTAGTACCTGGTACTTTTTTAGTACCACCTTGGTTGAGGTTTCAAGCGAGCCGTACCAACTAAAACGTGACGTGTATACACTGCAGATCACTGACTGACATATCACTACCAGCATCAATGCTAAATGCAAGATTAGCTTACCCTTGTGCGACGTCGAGCAAACCAAGTGATGTCATCCCTTGTGCTAAGATGTACGAGTTTCCAAACTATTTTAGTAGTAAAAAAACAAGCTGAGAATCAAGAACACAATTGATATGCTTTATTGCTTTGGTGTTGTTTGTTTGTGTCGCATTTAGGGCTGCATAACGATTAATCGCAACTAATAGTTTACAGAAGAAACGTTTTTGTTTACATCATATATGTGTGTGTACTGTGTATAATAATTATGCATATATAAATACACACACATACATGTATAATTTTAAGGAAAAAAATTATATTATATAAAAATATAAATCCATCCAAATATAAATATATCCACATGTAAATATTCCTTAAACAGAGTTTTCTGAAACACTTAAGTTTGGCAACCCTACCCCCTTAACTAGGTCGTCCAAAAAAACACAATTCATCACAATTCAATAATAATCTAGTATGTGTTCATTTTCTGTCATAGTTTCTTCAAACTTAACTTTTGAGTGTTTTAAATAAAAGTATTATCATTTTCATCATGACGCGTACCCGACACTGGCCCTTTGATTGCCACGCCCCAGCCACAAACCACCTTTACTTACAAGTTTTCTGCGGGAAACCCTGCTTAAATATATACATGCATGTTCGTGTATTTACAAAATTATTATACAGAGTACAAACACATATGATGTAAATAAAAACTTTTACTCTGCAAACGTTAGGGCTGCATAACGATTAATCGCAACTAGTCACATTTACGATGATGTCACGGCAGTAGAAGCGGTGCAAATATAACAATAAAGGCCCGGTCACACTAGACTTTTCTTTACATTTACTTCCATTCATACGCAAGCGAATGAGTCATACCGGAAACGCAAGCTTGTGCAGCGACGATATTTCGCAGGTCGCTGCGTATCAAAGTTCAAGTCGGGTGAACTCTGGTGAATTCGTATCACATGATGCGTTGTGACCAATATAAAATTGTTATATCACTGCATGACTTTTCCCTCTACTGAAAAGCACACAAGAACAAAGACAAAGATTATATTGATGAGCTGCTCCCTGCAGCAACATCCGACAAATACTCAAAGTCTAGTGACCGCGGCTTTAGTCTATAATCCCACCTCCTTTGAAGAGATACCAAACTGCAGTGAACAAGCCGAGCAGAGTCATGCCAAGCCTAGTCGTAGCACACAGTGACAAAGCACAATAACATAACTCAGTTTGACCCAATTTTTTAGACTCTCCGAGGCTTTATTATTACCATAATGTATAAAATAATGGTAATAATTACGGTAATATTTTTGCTGATTTAAATAGGAAATAATCTTTACTAAAACTTTAATGTAACAAAGTGGTATGCAGTACAATATTGACGATCTAACCAGAATCACTATAAACCTTAAAAGTGAAACATTAGGATGCATTACAGTAATAACAGGGGAGAAACGGGAAATAAGACTCATGTAAATAATAAAAACCCCATTAAAGTAGCAGTTGGACCATGACTCACAGCGAGGACATCTGCAGGGAAAATCGAGGGCGAGCTCCATGCCCAAGTCTGATCTGAGATGTCCGGCGTTTCTCCTCCTGCGATCGAAATTGAACAGCGAGGGAGGAACCTGCTGCATATCGGCCAGTGTTTCATATCAAACCTAAATCTCTCTCTGGACTAAACAGTCATCCTAGCAATCTCTCAAATATTTTTACTTAGTCGGAGCCCTTCAGAGTTGATCTCGTCTAGCTCGGTTTTCTGAATATGTGTCACATGCTTTCATTCTCTCATACAATGATCATGTGTTCCACATGACAACAATTACAGACGCGCAGCGCCAGACTCCGGGAGATCCTTTCATTGTTGGACAAAATATCATTTTCTTTGTATTTTTTACTTTAATCACCCCCTGACCTCCACACGTGAAGCCATTTTTTATAATATCCTTCTGATTTAAACAGGAGTTGAACTGGGCATGGAGATGGGTCGCTGTGAAGGTCTGAACAGACCGCAGAGAAAGTTCAATGCTGTGAGTACATTTTGAATTTTGGGAAACTTGTGACCACTAAATATTGGAGAACATCCTACTATGGTGATCCCTTAAAAAAAAATCTGGGAATTTGGCCTTTCATTTTAAATTCACTGCAGTAAGCTATGTGCAAATGTTTACTGTTTTCAATTATACAATCTTATGTGACTCATCTGTGTTTATAAAAACTTTGTTTCCTGTTAGGTTGACCCAACATCCAGATCACAATGTTTCTGTCAACAATGTACAGTATTACATTAATATCAACAAAACAAACACGATGAATTCTGACAAAAGTATGCACAGTCAAATATTGGATGGGGTTAACGGGATTGTTCACCCAAAAATGAAAATTCTGACATCATTTACTCACCCTCATGTTGTTACAAACCTTTATAAATAAAATGTTCTGATGAACACAAAGGAAGATATTTTGAGGAATGTTCATGTGCCCCATTCACTTCCATAGTATTCTTTTTCCTAATATGGAAGTGAATGGCGCTCATGATCAGTTTGGTTACAAACATTCCTCAAAATATCTTCTTTCGTGTTCATCAGAAAATAGAAATATATACGGGTTTGTAACAACATAGGGTGAGGCAATGATGACAGAATTCATCTGACCCGGTTTCATTTTTAATAACCTTATTGAAGGATAACAGACTCTGATAGACTATGCTTGACTTATGAGTTAATCTTATCTTAGTCAACCAAACATTATCCAACTAACACAACAATCAAGTATGAAATAACTGATGTACATGTGTTACAGTTATGACAGAATGGATAAGACCACAAGACCAAAGTATTAAGCACAAAATATAAAAATTAAAATGTTTTAATGACTACCCACATGATAAAGTAACGTTACTGTAATATTATTTAGTGTTTCCTACAATAAACTGTAGTGTAGCCTATGTATTTATAGTGAATTACTGTGAGGTAAGGTAAAAAGATTATAGTATCTAGAAATTGTACTACAGTTCACTAAATACTAAAGTTACCTTAAATTATTATTTAAAAATAATAAGTTACTCCGATTAACACCTACTAACGTTACTCTTTACGACAGTTTTCGTCGCCTGCGTCACGAAAATTAACCATGTTTTTTGTGATAAAAGTGTAGTAACCATGGTTTACTGTATAGTGTATCGATAAGAAAAACCATGGGTTTACTACAGTTACTATGTCTTTTTAACTGTAGTAAAACCATGATTAATTATTTTTTATCAGTGTGACGAATTAAAATAGAAAAACTGTTTATATATGCCGTTAAATTAATAATGTGTAGCTTATAACAGTCGTTTCACCGAAACCCCGTCTGAACGTTATACACAGCAGTAATCTCGTGTGTGAATGAATGTACCTGCGTACACGTGTATGCCCACCTTTACGACAGAAAAGACGTCCTGCTCTTCAAAGATCCATCTTCATCTTTTACTCTTAACCCAGAAACCTTAGTAATCGTTTAATTGTTTGATCAAACATGTCAAGCGCGTTTTGAGTAAATCTCTCGTTGCCTATGAGCTGAGAGCTCGTGATAATTCACCTCAGTCACTCCTACCGTACAGCGCCTGCGCCTCCCTCCTCGCGACTCCTGAAAACCTCACGTTAAGAAAATATAAGAAACAAAATTTACTTAACGAGCATATAAGACTGCGCTACCGTTTTACTACAAATAAACCCAAAAACTATAGTTCATTTTTATACTTAATATAATACAGTTTGAAACACTTTTAACAAGCACAATACATTTTGTAATGTCAAAGAATCCAGACACTTGTGGGTTCCAACCGTGTTCCTGGAGAGCTGTCCGCAGATTTCAGTTACAACCCCAATCAAACACACCTGAACCTGCTAATCAAGTTAGGGCAAGTTCAGGGCTACCTAAAAATTAGATGCAGGTGTGTTTATTAGGGTTAAAACTAAAATATGCAGGATGCCCTCCAGGAACAGCACTGTAAAAGAATTCTAGAGAAATTACAGCAGCTGTTTGCCAGTAACTTAGATATAAATTTATGATATTTACTGGCAACAATGAACGTTAAACATTAACAAGACTTACACTGTAAAAAAATTCCATAGAAATTACAGTGTTACTTGTAGCTGGTTGCCAGTAACTTATTGTAGATTTAAATTTATGTTATTTACAGGCAAAATTTTGTTTAAAGTTAAATTAACATTAAAAGGGCCATGGCATGAAAATGTTAGCATTGCCACTTTGTAGGTGTGAGCAAACATTAGGTCATTGAAATTTTGCTCTCCTTATGATGTCATAAGGAGCTCTTATTATAATAATACCACCCCTTAATTTAATGTGATTCCACTTCATCCGCTCATTTGCATTTTAAAGGGCACACCTTAAACGCCACATTTTTTTCTCACACATGGAAAGTGGCAATGCTAACATTTTCATGCCATGGCCCCTTTAACAAGTCTTTGTCTTTACAGAGTAAAACTAAAATAACAGCATCAAGCAAAGCATTCTGGGAAACAAAATCTTAAGCAAAAAACAGAAAAAGGTTGATAATGATTTCTGGTTCCCAGAATGCTTTGCATGAGGCTGTTATTGTATAGTTTTATTCTGTAAAGATAAAGACTTGTTAATATTCAATATTTATTTAACTTTGAACAAACTCTTGCCAGTAAATAACATACATTTAAATCTACAGTAATTTACTGGCAACCAGCTGCCAGTAACACTGTACACTGTAAAAAATAGCTGTAATTATGCAGCTGGTTGCCAGTAACTTACTGTAAAAGAT